>NC_057725.1:68562753-68605041 GCF_004010195.1 Chiloscyllium plagiosum | reverse complement strand
CATGACATATGGGGTAGAGAGGGAATGTGGGATAAGGAGAGCGCTTGGGAGGGAGTGTGAGAAAGAGGGAGGAAGAGCGAGAGGGAGGGATGTGGGGGAGAATGAGGGGATGTGTGTGAGAGAGAGAGAGCGAGAGAGAGACACACAGTAAGAGAGGTGGTGGTGGGAGAGAGGGATGTGGGAGACAGGTTCTATAGGTTCTTCTATAAGTGTGCCATGGCACCAGATGTCTGTGTTTTGTTGCTGTATATAAGCATTACTGAAAAATGGACATGTTGCTGGGACTTTTCATCTTGCACTCAACAGAACTAATGCAAGAATACCAAATTTCAACCAAACATAACAATCTATACTTTAAGGCGAAGCCTGTTAAATGGTTGACAAGCCAAAGCTAATTGGCCAAGTCATTACTGCAGAGAAGCTGGCAGGGAACAAATACTGGCTCAGCTGCCCAAGCTCCCAGGTAACTCAAAAATGGTACAAAGTTTGAATACATTACTGGTGTGATGCCAGGTAGACAGACCATATAACTCAGTAAGTTTTAGAATACTCGTGGACAAAGATGAGAGTGGTCCTAAAGGAAGGTTGCTAAATAGTGGGAAGGCCAACTCTAGCAAAATTAAGCAGGTGGTGGGGAATGTAGATTGGGAGCAACTGTTTGAGGGTAAATCCACATTTGATATGTGGGAGACTTTTAAAGAGAGATGGATTAGAGTGCAGGACAGACATGACCCTGTTAAAATTTGGGATAAACGTGGCAAGATTAGGGAACCATGCATGACAGGGTAAAATGTGAGACTAGCTGAGAGAACAAAGGAAGCATCCGTAAGGTCTAGGCGACTGAAAACAGACAAAGCTTTGGAATAATATTGGGAAAGTAAAATGAGGAATTAAGAGGGCTAAAAGGGGTCATGAAATATCTTTAGAATACAGGGTTACGGAAGATCCCAAAGGGAGCAAAGGGATACAGATCCTCAGGAAATAGATGGCAGATTTAGAGGATATGGATCGGCACAGGCTTGGAGGGCCGAAGGCCTGTTCCTGAGCTGTAATGTCTTGTTCTTTTATTCGTATATAAGGAGCAAGAGAGTAACTAGAGAAAGCGTTGGCACTCAAGGACAAAGGAGGAAAGTTATGCGTGGAGTCAGAGAAAATGGATGAGATTCTTAGCGAGTACTTTGCATCGGTATTCATTGGGGAGAGGGACATGACAGATGCTGAGATTAGTGTTAGATCTTTGATTACTCTACGTCAAGTCAGCATAAGGAGTGAGGATGTGTTGGGTATTCTAAAAGGTAATTCCCCAGGTTCAGATGGGACGCATCCCAGGTTACAGAGGGAAATGAGACAGCAAATAGCTGGTGCCTTAACAGATTTCTTTGCAGCATCCTTGAGCATGGATGAGGTCCCAGAGGATTGGAGAATTGCTAATGTTATCCCCTTGTTTAAGAAGGATAGCAAGGATAATCCAGATAATTATAGACCGGTGAGACTGACGTCAGTGATAGGGAAGCTGCTGGAGAAGATACTGAGAGATAAGTTCTTTTCCCATTTGGAAGAAAATGGGCTTATCAATGAGAGGTATCGACAGGGTGGAGAGCAAGAAACTCAATTACTGGGGGGGGGGGTCACAAATTCAAGGTGAGGGGGGAAACATTTAAGGGAGATATTCGTGGAAAGTTCTTTACGCAGAGGGTGGTGGGTACCTGGAACGTGTTACCAGTGGAGGTGGTAGAGGTGAGCAAAATAGTGTCATTTAAGATGAATCTAGACAGATACATGAATGGGCAGGGAGCAGAAGGATACAGATCCTTGGAGAATAGGTGACAGGTATAGACAGAGGATCAGGATTGACACAGGCCTGGAGGGCCGGAAAGCCTGCTCTTGTGCTTTAATTTTCTTTGGTCTATGTTCAGTTGGTAAATCGAATTAGGCAACTTGTTCCTTTAGTTGTTTTTAATTGACAGTGTACATACAATGTAGTACAAACAGTATAGCTCAGGCTTGTAAAACAAAATCTGCAATTGGACAACACTTGCTGAATAATCCAGAGTGTGCTAATAGCTACTGAGAGAAAGTGAAAACTGCAGATGCTGGAGATCAGAGTCAAAAACTGTGGTGCTGGAAAAGCACAGCAGGTCTGGCAGCATCCAAGGAGCAGGAGAATCTATGTTTCGGCACAAGCCCTCCACAGTCACATTTCTGATGAAGGGCTTATGCCCGAAATGTTGACTCTCCTGCTCCTCAAATGCAGCCTGACCTGCTGTGCTTTTCCAGTGCCACACCTTTTGACTCTGTGTGCTAATAGCTACACTAACAAACTTAATATGATCAATTAACTTCTGACTATTGACTTATTTAAGATTGCTAGAGATTGTGTTCATTTATACATCAAGGGCAATCCTCTGCAAACCAAAGGAATATGTTCAAGTCTTACATTTTTTTTTAATCAGAAGTTTGGGAAATTTATAGTCTCTACTGCTTTCTCTATTATAATGCATTGGCCAACCCCAATCTGCAGCATCTTTTTCCCCTTCAGTATTGTGACTGCAAAGGAAACTTGATTATCCGAATATCAATTATTCGAATATCAGATTATCTGAAGGGGATCTCAAGTCCCGATAGAAACAGTACATTAAAGACTGTTTCAACCCTGATTGCGTCTTTTGTTTACAGGTACAATGATTACAAACTGAAATGCTGCTGAGAACAGTCCTGGACAGTCCACACACCGTTTCTAAATGACTGACCTCTCGCACTCTCTCTCTCTCTCTCTTCCCACCCCCACCCTTTCTCTAGAGTTCTATACAGGGGTCTACCCTAAACCCCTCCTTCCCCAGATAATCTCTCCAACACTGTTCTGTACAGGGCAGAGGTGGAACTTATCAAAACGTTGTGTGTGCTTGTGTGTGCACGCATGCACGCGCTATTTGGAAACTTACCCTACAAAGGCAGGAGCAGTCTTACTGTTGGTGTAAAGTCTGGCTACCCCATAGGGGTGGGGGAGGGCGGATGGGGACAGGGAGCAGACTTCACATACAACTCCGAGCCCCAGAGGAAATCAATTAACCAAATAATCAATTATCCGAATGAAATAGTGCCCTCCCATCTCGTTTGGGTAAATCAAGGTTCCTTTGTATTTGAAATTTAGGATTCTTGTAACTGTCCTGATAAGTACAGGATGAAAAGCTTCAGCAGTACATGATTCTCTTCAACATGATTCCTCAATTTATAAAGTAGCGTATATTTACATAATACCCTTCATGACCATAGCACCTTACAGCTCATGAGGGACATTTAAATGCAGTCCACTGTTGTAACACAGAAAACAGAGCAGCCCGTTTGTGCACAAGTTCCCATAAATAGCCATGTAATAACAACCAGATATTTATTTGATCTTGATTGAGGGATAAAGATTGGCTGGGATATGTGGGAGAACTGTCCTGGTCTTCAAAATATGCCATTAGATCTTTTGTGCCCCCTTTGAATCACTAGTTTAAACCCTCCTCAACAGCACAATTGTCCCACAAGGAATGAGGCTGTATTTAGGAACAAAGATGTAACATTTGAGAGGAATACCAAGTGCAAAGAATACTGGGAGATAGAATAAGAAATACTAAGGTGTTGAAAGTAAACGAGATGTAATAAAGTTTAAATTGGAGTTAGTAAGAATGTAAATGAGTGTACAGAGTGCATTTCAATACAATTGGTGGGTTATAGGTGGTGTTGTGGCTTAACAGAGACCCAACTCAACCAAGGATAGGACCACAGTGTGTTCTTGAATATAAAGTGTTCAGGAAAGGTAGCAGGACAGGATGACAGTGTTGATTAAAGAGAATATCACCATGCTGAAAAGAGTAGGAGGAAGTCCCAAAGGGGTTAGGGAGTAGAATTTAATCAGCTGAAGCTAAGGAACAATTAAAAAGTACAATACATTGCCTGGTGTAAGCCAAAAGGGACTGCAAGAGCAGAGGATCCTGGGTGTATATATGCACAAATTAATGAAGGTACTAGGGCAGTGAGATAGTGGTTAATAAAACATACATCATCCTGAGCTTTATTAAAACAAACTTGTCACCACCTTCTCCACACAGACCTGCATTTTCTTCCTTTTTATATCATTACCCAGTTCCTTCTAAAAGGTCTGAATGAAATCTGCCTTGGCCACACTCTTAGGAAATGCATCCAAATCTCAAATACTTGTGAGAAAATGTTATTCCTCATGTCGCCACTGTTTTAAGTCTTTTGTACATTATTCTTCATTTCTCCATCATTGGGATGAGTTTCTCCCGATTTACCTTGTCAAAGTCCTCATGATTTTAAAAGCCTCCATCAAATCTCCTCTTATCATTCGGTTATAGAGTTATAGACATATACAGCATGGAAACAGGCCCTTCGACTCCAATTCTCCATGCTGACCAGGTTTCATAAATTGAAGAGTCCCAATTTTCTGCGTTTGGCCTGTGTCCCTCAAGCAAAGTAGCCCCAGCTCCTCCAATTTACTGAAGTTTTTCATTGTTGTGCTTCATGAACCTTTTCTATATGCTCTAGGCAGGATGTGAAGCTGTTATAAAGTATGGTGCCCTGAGCTGGATGTAGTTCTCCAGTTGAGGCTGAACAGAGGTAGATGACGGGAAACTTCAGTAAATAAAACTTCAAGAATGAAAACAATTGTAAAGATAACATGTAGATAATTATTATACATGATTCCAGGATTGTCATATGGTCATTGAAACGCTGTTGAAGTTTATTCACTGGCTTAAAAGGAAGTGGGAACATAGTTCATGCTGGTGCTTTAAATGCAGCACTTGCAGAGACCGGTAAAGAGCTCCAGGTTCGCTTACTGTACAGTACAAGTCTTGAGACCCAGGGTCTCCATATACAATGTGGATGGGAATCAATCTACAGCTGTGGCTGAGGTCACAATAAACCAGGAGTCCAAGACTGAAAGGCATAAGGGGTAATACACACCAGTCTCACTGTACTCAAATCTGTCTTGGCTCTGTCTGGGTATGTACATAAGGCCAATTCAATCTGGCAACTGAAATACTGACAAACTGCACACAGACACTAACATCAAAATCTAGAGGGGTTGAATCTCCCCATGCATGAGCTTTGATCTTTCAGCTCTGGGTTTAAATCAGACACACATACATGACAAACTGAATATGCATATTTTATTAAATATTTCATGCTAAATATTTACAAGTAAAATGAAAATACATAAAATTTTTTAAAAAGAATGAGGAAAATAAAATCTGTGCCTGGAGATAGGAGAAAGTGCAGAGAGCTTCATTTTATCGCTAGGTCTGTATATAGCTGTGAGGTGCTGAAGATCTCAGTCGCGTGCAATGAGCAACAGCCTCACACTGGAGCAGACAGCACCAATAACACTAACAGCTGGTACTAACAGTCGGTCCATAGCCCTCATCTGAGCACACAGACTGAGGAATGTCTTTACTTCCTAACACAGTAACTGATTCCATTAGTATGGCAGTGCCGAGCAAAAAGGTTTGATTTTGCAGATGGCATAGTTATTGCACTGTAGTAAATGGGCAGATGCCACACACCAAAAGCATAGTTATGGTTGTAAACCCCAAATGATCTGGGAAACTGCACATTGCTTTTGGTTTTGCTATCTAACCGCCGCAAATACTATTATCATATGTCATGTGCAATCTAATTACAAGAAGTGTAGAAATCTTGGTGACAAGTAATAATTTGGCAAGTAGGATATGACAGACACACGATCGAGAGACTCAGATAATGTATGGGAAATAGGATTGGGGGGGGTCAGGTGTGTAGTGTTTGAAGACTAATATCGAGGGGATTAGACAGACAGTTTTTGGGGAACAGGATTGAAGGGGTCAGACAGTGTTTGGGGAATAGGATCGAGGGGGTCAGACACACAGTGTTTGGCAATTAGAGTCAAGATGGCCTGACAGATAGTGTTTGCGAACAAGATCAAGGAAACTAGACAATGTTTGGCAAACGAGATCGGGGGATATACGGCAAACTGATAGCTTTTGGGGGGTATTTGGAGAGAGCCAGTGGGAAATTGAGTCGGTTCGAGTCAGTTCCTCTTGGGTTTATTGCTGTTTACATTCTAGTAATATAATTGAAAAGGGAGTCATTAATCCTGATGTTATCAGGACAAAATGACAACTATTATTGATGATTTTGTTCTGGGGAAGCTTACTGACCCCTGTCGACTCCAGTACACGTCCACACTGACTTTGGATTTTTGACTTTGGCAGGGCATAGATTCGGGCAGACCCATCTAAGTGGAAGCACTGCAGCAACAGTATTTACTGCAGCATCACAGTGCTTTTAACTATTGATGTCTGACCTGTGTCAAAAAGCAATGGCAAACTCCAGATTACAATCTCATGTTAACAATGTAACAGCAATTGGCAAAGTTCACCTGTCAACATTTCCTATGCTACTTTTGAATAAAAAGTGTGATATAAGGACCAGTCTGTGCAAATCTGGAAATCAACATGGCTGAGCACTTATAACGAAGCAACAACTTGACTCATAACGTAAGCTGAGGAGTTCGCTGTCTGACAGTGAAGCACCATCAATTTATGTAGTGGCTGTTCCTAGTTGTGCAACATCTGGCTTATTGCAATTTTCTTTGGTTCAGCATTTTACTGCCGGTTACGAGTCATTTAGCAAGTCTCCGTGACCAAACTCAGTTTCCAGGAGACATGGGGTGGGGGAGGAACGACAATGGTACAGTAGTTCATTTTGCTGATCAATGGCCTGAAGAAAGCTGGCTGCAAGTTACCTTTCCCTCGGTGATACTGAAACAGCCTACTGATCCAGGATAATCCAGGGCCTCAGTTAAACAATAGCAGAGACCAGCATCATGACTCCAATCCCACAGCACAACAATAACACCTGACACACAGAGTTCCTGCAACAGAATCAGAGGTCAAAATTGCAGCAAATTAAAAGAGAATCCGTCAAGTACAAATGCAATGCGCACAATTCCCTACCTGTCAGAACTCCACTTTTTTCTTCACAATTATCGACTGCTTTGATAGCTGATGCATAGTAATCATTGCGGGCCTCAACACAAAGGTTACATCTCAGCTTATTTTAACACAGAGGACAATCCATAGCCAAGCTCGCAGCCAAGGCACAAACAACAGATTAGGTTAAATCCTACAGATTTGGAGATGCTGGTGTTGGACTAGGGTGTACAAAGTTAAAAATCTCACAACACCAGGTTATAGTTCAACAGGTTTAATTGGAAGCACACTAGCTTTCGGAGCGACGCTCCTTCATCAGTGACTATCACCTGATGAAGGAGCGTCGCTCCGAAAGCTAGTGTGCTTCCAATTAAACCTGTTGGACTATAACCTGGTGTTGAGAGATTTTTAATTTGTAAATCCGACAGAGGTTGGGAAAACCATCCCGATCAAAGCAAACCTCCATGACTAGGCCTGCATAGCAGTGACTACACTTCAAAGTAGAATACAGTACTTGTGAAGCACTTTGGGATATTCAGAGGACAAGGAGCTACATGAATGCAAATCTTAATCAAATGATTCTTCACAAATTCACAAGTAAGCAGTGGATTTGGACTCACTAAAGGTCACCTTAGCTTTTTCAAACATTCCAAATCCCTCCTTTTGTGTGTGAATCAATGTAAATTCATGGAAAAATAAAGTTATGCTTTGGGTGGGAAATGCTATGTCAAGACTAATTATGTCATGTACAGATAGGTTGCTTAAAACTCCTTCTACAGTGTAGCTATCAAACAAAACCAGCACAGCTACAGCAGGAGGTTAGATCCAGAGTAAAGCTCCCTCTATACTGTTTCCATCAAACATCCCAGGCAGATACAGTATCATTGTATGAAAAGACAATCCCACACTGGCATAACATTCATGATGACGGGTTCCTAAAGCATTGGGAAGCTAATGAAACATTTTTGAAATGTAGACACTTATGGAAAAATTTCCTCAAACAGAAGCACTAAACAGATAATTTCCCATTATAATGTTTGCTGTGACCAGGACACTTGGACAACATATTCTGAACCTAAAACAAATGCAAAGTTCTGCAGGTTCCGGCAATCTAAAGTAAATACAAAAAGTGGTGGAAATATTCAGCACATCTGCCAATATGTGTGGACAAAGACAGAGTCAACACTTCATTACAATGGCTCTAACATTGAGACCATCAACCTGAATTACTATTTCCCTCCCAACAGACACTGACTGAACTATGGAACATTTCCAGCATGTTCTATTTTTGTAACTCACCCCCAACCTTTGAAGAGTTGACCTTAGTGAATCATATACACATTGTCCCATTTTTGTACCTGATCTCTGGATCTACTAGTACCTGGAACTTGGGTGAGACTACAAAACATATAATTATGAATTAAAACATGATCAGACAGACTTTCACAGCCAAATATAAGGATGGTGGAGAGGCTGAAAATGAAACACAGAAACAGCAGATTGGTGTAGCATTAGGCCAATTGGCCCTTCAAGCCTCCGCTACCATTCAATACGATCCTGGCTGATCATGCAATCTTAGTATCCCATTCCCACCCTCTCCCCATACCCCTTGATCCCTTTAGCTGCGAGGGCTATGTCTACTTCCCTCCTGAATATATCTGATTAGATTAGATTAAAATAGATTCCCTACTGTGTGGAAACAGGCCCTTTGGCACAACAAATCCACACCGACCCTCCGAAGAACAACCCACCCAGACCCATTTCCCTCTGACTTATGCACCTAACACTATGGATAATTTAGCATGGCCAATCCACCTGACCTACACACCTTTGGATTGTGGGAGGAAACCCATGCAGACACGGGGAGAATGCGCAAACTCCACACAGACAGTCGCCAGAGGCAGGAATCGAACCTGGGTCCCTGGCACTGTGAGGCTGTAGTGCTAACCACTGAGCCACCCTGGTACCAACAGGATCCTGTGGGAGAGAATTCCATAGGTTCACAACTAAGTAAAAAAATTCTTCCTCATCTCAGTTCTGAATGGCTTACCCCTTATTCTTAGACTGTGACCCCTAGTTCTAGACTTGCCCATATTGAGAACAATCTTCCTGCATCTGGCCTGTCCAGTGCCATCAGGATT
This sequence comes from Chiloscyllium plagiosum, assembly GCF_004010195.1. NCBI lineage: Eukaryota > Metazoa > Chordata > Chondrichthyes > Orectolobiformes > Hemiscylliidae > Chiloscyllium > Chiloscyllium plagiosum. The sequence goes on along the minus strand of NC_057725.1, from coordinate 68,595,923 downwards.
TTATATGTTTCTATGAGATCCTCCCTCATTCTTCCAAATTCGAGCAAATACAAGCCCAATTGATTCAGTCTTTCCTTGTATGTCAGTCCTGCCATCCTGGGAATCAGCCTGTGAACCTTTGCTGCACTCCTTCAATAACAAGAATGTCATTTCTCAGACTAGAAGACCAAAGTAATATTCAAGGTGTGGTCTCACCAAGGCCCTGTATAACTGCAGCAAGACATCCATACTCTGATACCCCAATCCTCTCACAATGAAGACCATTAGCTTTCCTCATTGCCTGCTGCACCTGCATGCCAACCTTCAGCGATTGTTCCACCATGACACCAGGTCTCATTGCATCTCACCTAAACTGCCACCAGCTTATTCAGATAATTTGCTTTCCTGTTTTTATGAGCAAAGTGGATAACCTCACATTTATCCACATTACATTGCATTTGCCAAGTGTTTGCCCACTCAGACAGTCTGTCCAACTCACCCTGCAGCCTCTTAGCATCCCCTTCACAGCACACTGCCACCCAGCTTAGTGTCATCTGCAAATTTGGAGATATGGCATTCAATTCCTTCATCCAAATCTTTAACATATATTGTGAACAGCTGCGGTCCCACTGAACACTGCAGCACCCCACTGGTCAAGGTCTGCCACTTTGAAATGGAACCCTTTATTCCAACTCTCTGTTTCCTGTCTGCCCAGCAGGTCTTTATCCATGCACTGCTGTTTGTTTCTGAACATGCCCCATTCTATATGGAGCTTAGCCAGAAGAACAGGAAGACCCCTTATCTGTTGCTTACTTGGACCTTCAAACAATATTCTTCATCCTTTCATGCCAGACAACTGCTGGATGGAGTTTGTCTGGAAATACACATCTCTGCGCCTACTTTGATTGTGCTCCCAGATGAATCCATTTTGACCTGCAATCTAGCAGCCAAATTTGATCTCTCAGCAGTGAATTCATTGTTTGCTAGACCTGTCCTCAGAGAAGGTGAGTCTCCAGCAACAAGCAGGCTGCTACACATCTACTGAAGTGCAATAAAGAGGCAACAGAACTACATGTGGGGCACACAGAGTCAGATTTGCAGGTGTTCAATCTCTGCCTGACATGAGAAAATAGTAGATGGCATCGGAGCTGTTCTTGGAGACTCAGTCACACTGCCTGTTCACTACAAAGCAACCAAGCTACTGCACACTGAAGTCCACAATCCCACTTAATACACCCATACTCTCATGCATCCCTAAGCAAAATCAATCTGCCTCAGCTCATTCCTCCAGTACGTGGGAGTTCAAGAGTTCAGCTTTGCCAAGAGGCCAGGATAATTGAATGCTGTCCTCTGTGTCAGCATTATGGAGTCAAAAGATTAAACTGCTTCACGACAGTCAAACGTAGACACAAGTCTACAGCCTATATTAAAACTCTTCATATCTATATTTCTCTGTGCACTACTTTCAACCTGGCAAAGTCATCCCTCAACTGCATCACTTTCAGTTCCTCAGCCTGACCTGCAGAGAATCTCCTGAGCTTCAGACAATTTGATTGCATTGTTTCTCAAACTGCCACAAGTTTGTCCAACCACAATTGACTGATAAATAAGAGTCTGCAATAACCTACAGTCATGAAGATGTCAAGTAAGAGTTTAACTATTGTAGATGCCTGTGGGTTGCTTCAAGTTACTAACTAATTAATTATATCAACAATTAGCTCAGACACTATTTGTAGAAGTACACATTCCAGGTGTGGTTCCAGCACCATTACAAAATAGCATTGTCGCTGAGGTAGTAGCTTGGCAAACACCCATGGCCACTATTAACATTATGCATGAGGATCACTAAGCTCATTTAATTTTCTAATAGAAAGGAAGAAGCAAGTTTAACATTATCCCTCTGCCCAACATTTCCAGAATCTATGCAGAATGGTTCCTTACCACACATCCTTTTCTTGAAGGAGGTCAGGTACCACAGAAACCAGAGCAATGTACAGAAATCCACCTGAAGTAAATGGTAGAATCCAAGCTACACTGTCCCCTGAAAGATTTCAGAGTTAGATGCATTAGAATTATAGAGATATGTTGTTGAGTCACTGACCATACCTTAGAATTCAATGTGTTAATGAATACATGTAGATAGATATTTTTAACCAATCTCTTCAGAGATAGTATTATACTTGAACCGAGGCCTCAGAAATAAAACACTACAAGTGCACCATAAAACTCCATAATCACAGGTAAATGACCAAAAGGAGGCAGCAGGCTGCAATCAACTTTGAGAGGCAGGTAGGTGCAGAGAGAGGAGGGACATGGGAAGTCAGAGAGGAAGGGGCAGAGGGTCAGAGATAGATGGGTAGGGAGGTCAGAGAAGGAGGGAAAGTTCAGAAAGGGAGAGGATATGGGAGTGGTCAGAGAGGAGGGTGATAAGGAGGAAAGGATGACAGGGAAGAAACAGGAGGGAGGAAGCAGAGGGGGAAGGGATGGAATGGACAGAGGGAAAGAATAGGGAGGACAGAAAGGAGTGGCTGGGTATGGGCATGCGGTGATTCAGAGAGGGAGGGGTGGATAGGGTTATAGAAGGGAGAGGATAAACATGGTGTACACATGCAATAAAGGCAACTGCACAACAAAGAGAACTTAGAGAGATTGGGAATGGAGAGAACCCTGACTAACATGAGATTGGAGGAGAGGTCCCCGAAGTTGGTGGAGGAAGGGAACAGGACACAGAGGGAGGAGGCAGGGGAAATGCAGAAGGCTCAACTGGAGGAGATATGGAACAGTGACAGAATCCAAGAAGAAATGGAGATGTGGGGCACACATGGAGAGGACCCAAAGTCAGTAGTTGGGTCAGGGAAAAGGACCCAGTGAGATGGTGTGCATGCATTGAAGAGACCTCAGAGGGAGGGGCGAGGTTAGATGGGAACCAAGATTGAGATTGAGATGGATTGGGGTGAAGGAGACAGAAGGGGAGGTGGTATGTAAAAGATCTGTTGATTGGGGAAAACAGTGAAGAAGGAGAGCATGTTTGCAAGCAGTGGGAAATGGGATCGGAGGAGGAATGTAGAGAGAGAAAAGGGAAATAAGGGTGAGGATGGTGTGAGAGAGAGAGGTAAAAAAGAAGAAAAGTACACTTCTGGTTGGGCCTATTTTAAAAACAACAAAAAGAGAACTATTCAGACTCCTTTCCCCCAACAATACTGTCAATGCCTAACTTACATTCAGAAAATTAAACAGTACCTGCTCCTTCTGGAGACTCTGCACACATGGCAAAGCATGCCCCCAACACTCCTCCAAATGCAGTTGTCAACTGCATTTTCGCTGCACTCCACCGATCAAAACCTGCCCTGAGCAGGATGGCAAAGTCTCCAACCTGTGGATTAATACAATGAAACAGTCATGTCAGGCCTACTAGTAGCCATTTTGTACAGTGGAATGAGAATTCATCTCTGGTCAAAACAATGAGGCACAAGAAAACCGCTGACAGGTAGTTCCTGTGAATGTACAGGCATACCCGTTGTAAAAACTTTTCCAGGTGAAGCAATGATTTACACGCACTTCCTTTAATGTTATTACTGTATTCATTGGAATGTCATGGCTTGCATCTTCAATCTACAGTTCAAAATGACTGACTTAGACAAGACAGCATGGAACAGCTGAAGAAGAGCTGGTACAGGGGAGAAGGACTCACATTTTTGAATCATTGGAATCTCTTTTGGGGTCAAAGTGACCTGTACATTAAGAGGTGATTGCACCTGAATTGGAAGGGGACTAATATACTGGCAGGGAGATTTGCTCAAGCTGCTCAGGATTTAAACGAGTAAGGTGAGGGGGGGGCAGAGCAACAGTGAGGAAAGAGATCAATTAGAGACTGGTAAAATTGAGAAAAGGAGGAAGTCAAGCAGTCAGGGCAGGCAGAAATAAAGCAGAGAACAAGGTTGGACTGATAAATTAAACTGCATTTATTTCAATGCAACAGGCCTAACTTGGAAGGCAGATGAACTCAGGGCATGGTTAGGAACATGGGACTGGGATATCATAGCAATTACAGAGAAGTGGCTCAGGGATTGAAAGGACTGGCAGCTTAAGGTTCCAGGATACAAATGCTACAGGAAGAATAAATGGGGGGGGGGGGGGGGGGGGGGGGGGGGGAGAGGAGGCGGTGTGGCGTTCTTGATAAGGGATAACATTACAGCTGTACTTAGGGAGCATATTCCCAGAAATACATCCAGGGATGTTATTTGGGTAGAACTGAGAAATAAGACAGGGATGATCACCTTATTGGGATTGTATTATAGATCCCCTAATAGTCAGTGGGAAGTTGAGAAACAAATTGGGAAGGAGTTTACAGTTACCCATAAGAATAATAAGATTGTTACGATAGGGGATTTTAACTTACCAAACATAAACTGGGACTGTCATAGCGTTAAGGGTTTAGATGGAGAGGAATTTGTTAGTTGTGTACAAGAAACTTTTCCGATTCAGTATGTGGATGTATCTACTATAGGAGGTGCAAAACTTGACCTACTCTTGGAAAATAAGGCAGGGCAGGTGACTGAGGTGTCTGCAGGGGAGCACTTTGGGGCCAGCAACCCTAATTCTATTAGTTTAAAAATAATTAATGGAAAAGAATAGACCGGATCTAAAAGTTGAAGTTCTAAATTGGAGGAAAGCTAATTTTGATGGTATTAGGCAAGAACTTTCAAAAGCTGACTGGGGGGCTAATGTTCACAGGTAAAGGGATAGCTGGAAAACGGGAAGCTTTCAAATGAGATAACGAGTGTCCAGAGGCAGTATATTCCTGTTCGGGTGAAAGGAAAGGTTGGTAGGTATAGGGAATGCTGGATGACTAAAGAAATCGAGGTTTTTGTTAAGTCAAAGAAGGAAATATGTGTTAGGTATAGACAGGAAAGATCGAATGAATCCTTAAAAAAGTATAAAGGCAGTAGGAATATACTTGCGAGGGCAGCTGCCAGGAGGGCAAAAAGGGACAGGATATAGCTTTAGCAAATAGGATTCAGGAGAATCCAAAGGTTTTTTATAAATATATTAAGGACAAAAGGGTAACTATGGAGAGAATAGGCCCCCTCAAAGATCAGCAAGGCAGCCTGTGTGTGGAGCCACAGCAGATTGGGGAAGATACTAAATGAGTATTTTGCATCAATGCTTACTGTAAAGGAGGATATGGAAGATATCAAATGTGGGGAAATAGATGGTGACATCTTGAAAAATGTCCATATTACAGAGGTGTTGGTGCTGAATGTCTTGAAACGCATAAAAGTGGATAAATCCCCAGGACCTGATCAGGTGTACCCTAGAGCTTTGTGGGAAGCTAGTGAAGTGATTGCTGGGCCCCTTGCTGAGATATTTGTATCATCGATACTCACAGGTGAGGTGCCAGAAGACTGAAGGTTGGCTAATGTGGTGCCACTGTTTAAGAAAGGTGAGAAGGAAAAGCTAGGGAACTATAGACTGGTGAACCTGACATCAGTGGTGGGCAAGTTGTTGGAGGGAATCCTGAGGGACAGGATGTACATGTATTCGGAAAGGCAAGGACTGATCAGGGATAGTCAGCATGGCTTTGTGTGGGGGAAATCATGTTTCACAAACATGTGGGCAGCACGGTGGCTCAGTGGTTAGCACGATTGCCTCACAGCGCCAGGGACCTGGGTTCGATTCCAGCCTCAGGCGACTGTCTGTGTGCAGTTTGCACATTCTCCCCATGTCTACATAAGTTCGCTCCGGTTTCTTCCCACAATCCAAAAGATGTGCGAGTTGGCCATTCTAAATTGCCCTTAGTGTTCAAGGATATGCAGGCATTAGTTAGGGGTAAATGTAGAGTAAAAGGATAGGGGAATGGCTCTGGGTGGGTTACTCTTTGGAGGGCTGGTGTGGTCTTGTTGGACCAAAGGGCCTGTTTCTACACTGTCATGATTCTATGATTGAATTTTTTTGAAGGAGCAATGAAGAGAACTGATGAGGGCACAGCAGTAAACATGATCTATATGGACTTCAGTCAGGCGTACGGCAAGGTTCCTCATGGGAGACTGATTAGCAAAGTTAGATCTCATGGAATACAGGGAGAAATAGCCATTTGGATACAGAATTAATTCGAAGGTAGAAGACAGAGGGTGATGATGGAGGGTTGCTTTTCAAACTGGAAACCTGTGACCAGTAGGGTGCCACAAGGATCGGTGCTGGGTCCATTGATTTTCGTCATTTATATAAATGACTTGGATGTAAACATAGGAGCTTTAGTTAGGAAGTTTACAGATGACACGAAAATTGGAGGTGTAGTGGACAGTGCCAAAGGTTACCTCAGAGTACAACAGAATCTTGATCAGCTGGGCCAATGGGCTGAGGAGTGGCAGATGGAGTTTAATTTAGGTAAATGCGACATGCTACACTTTGGAAAAGCAAATTACAGCAAGACTTATAGATTTAATGGTAAGGTCCTGAGGAGTGTTGCTGAGCAAAGAGACCTTGAAAGTCAAGTTGCAGGTGGATAGGATAGTAAAGAAGGTGTTTGGTATATTTCCTTTATTGGTCAGAGCATTGAGTATAGGAGTTGGGAGGTCATGTTGCATCTGTACAGGACATTGGTTAGGCCACTTTTGGAATATTGCGTGCAATTCTAGTCTCCCTCCTTTCAGAAGGATGTTGTGAAACTCGAAATGGTTCAGAAAAGATTCACAAGGATGTTGCCAGGGTTGGAGGATTTGAGCGGGACACTAAATAGGCTGGGACTGTTTTTGCTGGAATGTCGGAGGCTGTGAGGTGACCTCATAGAGGTTTATAAAATCATGAGGGGAGGTCAGAACTAGAGGCCATAAGTTTAGGGTGAGAGGGGTAAAATATAAAAGGGACCCAAAGGATAACGTTTTCACGCAGAGTGTGGTGTGTGTGTGTGGAATGAGTTGCCAGAGGAAGTGGTGGAGGCTGGTGCACTTATAGCATTTAAAAGGCATTTGGATGGGTATATGAATAGGAAGGATTTAGAGGGATATGGGCCAAGTGCTGGCAAATGGAACTAGATTAGATTGGGATATCTGGTTGGCACGGACAAGTTGGCCAAAGGGTCTATTTCTGTGCTGTACATCTCTATGACTCTATTAAAGTCCACAGGGATTTTTAAAAATTATTCCACCATGGAATGTGGGCTTCACTATCAAAATTCATCATTTGTTTCCCATCCTATTTGCCCCGGGAAGGCGGTGGTGAACCTCGTAATTTAATAGCTAATATCATCAATACTGTGCAGCCCAGCTCAGCACAGAGGAAAAGACAAGTCTGAAATAGTTGTCAGCCATGAAGTGCCAAGTGCATGATCCATCTCAGGTTCTTCCAGAGGTCACCAGCATCACAGATGCCAGTCTTCAGACAATTCAATTCACTCCACTTGTTGTCAAGAAAACACTGGGTATTGCAAATGCTGTGGGCATTAAAAGGCTTTTGCTCCAGAACTAACCGTGTCCCTGGCCAAGCTATTCCAAATAATTACAACATTGCCATCTACCCAGCAACATGGAAAATCGTTCAGTTTCTATACACAGTAGGACAAATTCAACCTAGCCAATTACTACTCTATCAGTCTACCCTCAATTATTAGCAAGTGGTGAAAGATAGAGTAATCAAATTGCACTGATCATGAGTAATCTGCGCACTGTCAGTTTGGGTTCTGCCAGGGCTACTCAGCTCTTAATGCCATTGGTTTAAATGCTAATGGCTATCACTTTCACTCTTCCACTCACCTCTGGAATTCAGGTTTTTGCTGACCAAGATTATAGCCAATGTTGGATCGGAGTATTTATGGCAAATCATAAAAAAAGTCAGCGTTCTTTGATTTGTCCTAGTTTTCATAGGCAGTGCCTATCTGTGGAATTGTCAGGTGGATCTGATGTTGTCAGGGCCACCTGACAACATCAGATTGTAATGTCTTTGTAATGTCTAAGAACTACTTAAAGTGCTGGACATGCAGTGAATCAAATTGGCCAAAAACTAACATCTTTGATCGTGAGGATTTCAGGGGAACCCCAATGTCAAACAATGCTTAGCATTTCTAGCTGAAAATGCTTCAGTTTTGACCTTTGCACTGATGTGCTGGCCCTCCTGATCATTGAGGATGGGAATACTTAGGAAAGGTCATTCGCCCATTCTATGGTTAATTGCTCACTACCATTCACAACACAACATATGGCAGATCTGTTTGATGTAGGATTCTTAGCTACGTCTTCATGTTCCATATCCCTTCAGTCTAACTCATCCATGCCAACCAGATATCCTAAATAAATCTGGTCCCATTTGTCAGTATTTGGGCCATTCCTTCTAAACCATTCCTGCTCATATCTCTATTCAGATGCATTTTTAAATATTGTAATTGTATCAACCTCCACCACTTCCTCTGGCAGCTCATTCCATACGCACACCATCCTCTGTGTGAAAATGTTGCCCCTTTGGTCCCTTTCAAAACTTTCCACTCTCACCTCAAACCTACGTCCTCTAGTTTTGGACTCCCCCAGCCCAGAGAAAAGACTATCCTTAATCAGTCCTTGCCTTTCCAAATACATGTAAAGCTATCCTTCAAGATTTCCTCCAACAACTTGCCCACCATCAATGTCAAGTTTACTGGTCTATACTTCCCAGGCTTTTCCTTATCAGCACTCTTAAATAGTGGCACCACATTAGCCAAACTCCAGTTTTCTAGCACCTTGCCTGTGGCTATCAATGATACAAATATCTCAGCAAGGGGCCCAGCAATCCCTTCCCTCTCTTCCCACAGAGTTCTAGGGTACACCTGATCAGGTCCTGGGGATTTAAGCCATCCAGCACCTCCTCTGAAATATGAACGTTTCTCAAGATGTCGCTATTTCCCCACATTCTTTATCTTTCACATCCTTCTCCACTGTAAACATTTTTCAAGATGTCACCACCTATTTCTCCACATTCTGTATCTTTTGAGTCCTTCTCCACAGTAATTACTGATGCAAAATAATCACTTCATATCTGCCCCATTTCCTGTAGTTCCACACAAAGTCTGCCTTGCTGATCTTTGAGGGGCCCTATTCTCTCCCTAGTTACCCTTTTGTCCTTACCGTATTTGTAGAATCCCTTTGGATTCTCCTTAACCCTATTTGTCAAAGCTATCTCATGTTCCCTTTTCGCCCTCCTGATTTGCCTCTTAAGTATACTCCTAACTGCTTTTATACTCTTCCAAAGAATCACTCGATTTCTGCTGTCTATACCTGATATATGCTTCCTTCTTATTCTTGATCAAAACCTCAAATTTCTCCAATCATCCAGCATTCCCAATACCTAGCAGTCTTGCCCTTCACCCTAACTGGACTCGCGCTATCTCATTTTTAAAGGCTTCACATTTTTTTACTCTACCTGTAAACATCCACATCAACTTTTGAAAATTCTTGCCTAATACCGTCAAAATTACCCTTCCTCCAATTTAGAACTTCAACTTTTAGATCCGGTCTATCTTTTTCCATCACTATTTGAAAACTAATAGAATTATGGTTGCTGGCCCCGAAGTAGTTTGCCACCTCTAATTTTGGTGTCACCTGCAAACTTACTAACTATACCTCTTATGCTCGCATCCAAACCATTTATATAAATGACAAAAAGTAGGGTTTGGAAGGTTTGGAGGGATATGGGCCAGGTGCAGGCAGGTGGGACTAGATCGGGTTGGGATATCTGGTCGGTATGGGCGGGTTGGACCGAAGGGTCTGCTTCCATGCTGTACATCTCTATGACTCTATTACTCTAAGTCACAGCCAGACCAATCACAAATCATTCTACTGAACCATTTACTGCAAGACATTGATATCCCCAACCCAAAGAATGTTTTGGACCACTGCCACTAAGTGCTGTTCAATACAGAGCAGTATTGATTCATCTGCTGTACAGGACATTGGTTAGGCCACTGTTGGAATATTGCATGCAATTCTAGTCTCCTTCCTATGGGAAAGATGTTGTGAAACTTGAAAGGGTTCAGAAAAGATTTACAAGAATGTTGCCAGGATTGGAGGATTTGAGCGATAGGGAGAGGGTGAAAAGGTTGGGGCGGTTTTCCCTGGAGCATCGGAGGCTGAGGGGTGACCTTATACAGGTTTATAAAATCATGAGGGGCATGGGTAGGATAAATAGTCAAAGTCTTTTCTGTGGGGTGGGGGACTCCAGAACTAGAGGATGAGAGGGGAAAGATATAAAAGAGACCTAAGGGGCAACATTTTCACACTGTGGGTGGTATGTGTATGGAATGAGCTGCCAGAGGAAGTGATGGAGGCTGGTACAATTGCAACATTTAAAGCCTGGATGGGTATATGAAGAGGAAGAGGACGGGTATATGAAGAGGAAGGGTTTGGAGGTATATGAGCTGGATGCTGGCAGGTGAGACTAGATTGGGTTGGGATATCTGGTTGGCATGGACAGGTTGGACGGAAGGGTCTGTTTCCTTGCTGTATCTGCTGAATAGGTGGTAGCTGCTAAAAGGTTTCCTTGTCCATGTCTGGTTAAATGCCATAAAACATAGCGGACTCAGAAGTCTCTGTTGAGGACTCAGGACAATTCCCTTCTCACTGTATGCCATTGCAACACCACCTATGGTGGGTGCGTCCTTCTGGTAGGACAGAGTATTCCGAGCAATAGTGATTGCCTGAAAGGTCTGATTATAAAAGCGAGCTTGAAGGGAACTTTTGCTAGAGATTAATAAGTAACAGTGGTGGACCTGAAAGGTATTTATGGCAAGAACCCAGCAAAAGACAGTGTGTCAGGCAGCTTGCAAAAAAATCTAAGACAGATGTCAGCATAAGTGACAAAACTATTTAAACAAATAGAGACATTTCAGTCATCCGAAGTGCACAAAATGTTCCACTCCAGAATGTAACTCATGAACTGGACAACCAATCTTACAGGAGGTATTGGCAGGTACAGTGTCTTGAGCTCCGGGTGTCAGAGTTTGAGCAGTAGCTGGTATCACTATGGTGCATCCATGAGGCTGAGCGCTTGGTAGATAGCAGGTTTCTGAATGTGATCAGCCTGTATCTTAAGTGTATGCTTCAGAGAGAAAGTATGTAGCATAGACAGGTAGTATAGCATTTTCTTGACTGCATCTCGCATCAGCCAGTATTCAGTCCAGAATACTGGAGTGTGATCTTACATCTGGTGAATGCAGACTGAGCCAAGACCACGGGACCATGGATGGATCAGCTTTCAGTTGGTCGGTTGAAGGATACAGATTAGCAAATCAATATAATAGTTAGGGCTCAGAACAGAACAGTGGCCATAGACATGAATTCAAGATAGTACATTATCTTACAAAAAAAACTGGAAATCAGAAACAAAAACAGAAATTGCTGGAAAAATCCAGCAAGTTTGGCAGCATCTATGGAGAAAAATCAGAGTTAATGTTTCGGGTCCAGTGACCCTTTTTCAGAACTGATGGTAGCTACAAAAAGATTGATATTTATGTAGAAGATGGAGGTAAACAACAAGTGGAGGTACAGCTCAAAGAGAGGGGAGAACAGTTGGACAGACAAAGGAGTGGTTAAAGATCAGTCTGGGGGAATGAATATCTGCTAATTGGGGGAGCTGTTAGTAGCTGACAATAGGTTGAGTGATAGCAGCTCATGTGATGTCAAAGCCTGGTGTATGGGGGTGGGAGTAAACATGGCCTCAAGCCCTAAAATTGTTGAACTCAATATGAAATCCAGAAGGCTACAGAATTCCATACGTAAAATGAGATGTGACCTATCTCCCACAGTTTGGTCCCCAACCCCTTTCTTCCCTCCCACAAGAGCAATAGGGTCCCCCCCTTGTCCTCACCCACCATTCCACTAGCATCCACATCTGCAGAATCATTAACTGTGATTTCTGACACCTCGAGCAGGATGCTACCACCAGAAATATATTATCGTCCCCCCTCCCTTGTCAGCCTTCTACAGGGACCATTCCCTCCAGGACACCCTGGTCCACTCCTCCTTCACTCCCAACAAGTCCCCACACCCACCACGACACTTCCCCCTGCAACTGCAGAAGGTGTAACAGCTGCCCTGTTACTTCCTCTGTCCTCACCATCCAAGGCCTAAACACACCTTCCAAGTGAAGCAGCACTTTACCAGCACTTCACTCAATCTAGTCTCTTGTATTCGCTGTTCACAACACGTTCTCTTTTAGATTGGGGAAATGATGCGTAAATTGAGTGACCTATTAGTGAGTTTTGAGAAGATTTGTAGCTCAGGTTGAGGTTCTGGATGTAGGTTTGCTGGCAAAGCTGGAAGGTTTGGTTTCAGATGTTTCCATACTAGCTAACGTCATCAGTGAGCCAGGTGAAATGCTAGTGGTATGGGCCAGTTTTTATTTGTGTGTTTAGGTTTCCTTGTGTTGGTGACGTCATTTTCTGTTCTTTTTCTCAGGGGGTGGTAAATAGGATTCAAATCAATGTGTTTGTTGATAGAGTTCCAGTTGGAATGCCATGCTTCTAGGAATTCTCACGCATGTCTCTGTTTGGCTTGTCCTAGGATGGATGTGTTGTCCCAGTCAAAGTGGTGTCCTTCCTCATCTGTATGACATGAGCATCAGCGAGCCACAAAAAGACATGACCCACTCTCACTAGTATCTTTACATATAGATGAGGAAGGACACCACTTTGACTGGGACAATGCATCCATCCTAGGATGGGTCAACAAACATATTGACTTGGATCCCATTTACCACCCCATGAGAAAAAGAACAGGAAATGACATCACCACAGGAAATGATGTCACCAACCCAAGGAAACCTAAACACACAAATTAAAAGCGGGCCATACCACCAGTGCTTCATTCAGAGGCTCATTAATGATGTTACCTAGTATGGTGACAAAATGTCTGAAACCGAACCTGCCAGCTCAGCGAGCAAATCTACATCCTGAGTGACCCCTGTTTTGTCTGCAAAAAAGACCCTAAGCTTCCAGTTGCCTGCCACTTGAACACACAATGCTCCCCGGCCAACACCTCTGTCTCAGGCTTGCTGCAGCACTCCAATGAAGTTCAGTGCAACATGGAAGAATAGCACCTCGTTTTCTATTTGGGAACTCTATGGCCTTCTGGATTCAATATAGGGTTCAACAATTTTGGGGCTTGAGGCCATGTCCTTCGTCCCACCCCCACATACCAGTCCTTGGCATTACATGGTCTGCTATCATACTCAACGCATTGGCAGCTACTAATAGTCCCCATTTGCAGCTATTCATTTCCCCAAATTGACCTTTAACCAGTCCTTTTGTTTGTCCAACTGTTTTTGTCGCTCCTTGAGCTCTATCTTCACCTTTCGTTTACTCTCCTCTCTCCCGCTATCCCATTTCTGCATAAATACCACCTTTTTCAAACTACCATTTCTGGTAGCTCCGAAGCTAGTTTTGAAGGGTGACTGGACCAGCAAGATTAACTCCGATTTCTCTCTATAGATAGTGCCAGACTTGTTGCGTTTTTCCAAGTTCTGTTTTTGTTTTTGTGTTTGGTATATTACCTTACTATTACCAGATTCAAGGATGTCACTAAGCTACTCCAGAACACTTGGGGAGGGGGGAAAGAAACCGGAGGTCATAGTCATATTGGGAAAAAAAGGATGAGCTTCTGCAAGCAGACTTTAACAAACTAGAGAACATACCAGCAAGCAGGGTTTCAAAGTTATTAATGTCCAGATTATTCCCAGTGTCTAAAAATAGAAGGATAGAGAAGGTGACAGTGTGCCTCAAGAGATGGGGCAGTAGGGAGGATATTGATTGCTGGGAAATACTTAAAACTAGTGTGCAGGTACAGCAGGCAATAAGGAGGGCAAATGGAATTGTAGCACTTATTGCTAAAATAAAAGTGTATAATAGCAGGGAAGTGTTGCAACTGTACAAGGTATTGGTGAGATCGCATGTGGAGTACCTTGTACAGTTTCGGTCCCTTACTCAAGGAAAGGCAATTGAATTGGAGGCAGTTAAGAGAAGGTTTGCTATATTAATTCTTATGAAAGGCTTGCCTTATGAAAAGAGATTGAACAGTTTGGGCCTATTTTTGCTAGTGTAAGAATGGGAGGAGACTTAGAAATACAGAAGATGTGAAAGGGAATTAACAAAGTACACGTAGAGTGGATGTTTCTCTTTATGGGTTAATTTTGAATGAGAGGTTACAGTTTTAAGTTAAGGAATAGCAGATTTCATACAGAGATGAAAAGGAATTACTTCTCTCAAAGGCTCGTGAATCTGTGGAATTAGTTACCCTTGCGTAGGGTGGAAGTTTGCACAGTGAATACATTTGAGGAACTAGACAGCTTTTTCGTTAATAATGAGTTAAAAGAGCGGGCAGGAAAGTGGAGTTGAGGCCAAGATGAGATCAGCTATGATCATATCAAATGGCAGAGTGGCTCAAGGGGCTGATTTGCCTATACCAGCTACTAGTTCTCATGTTCTTATTGGGCAAATGCAGGACATTTACAAAAATCATAAAACAATCAGGCAGAGTCAATGTGGATTTGTTAAAGGAAACAATGTCAAGTTTATTAGATTTTTTTTGAGGGTGTAAACAGAGTAGATGAAAAGGTTTAGATTTTCAAAAAGCCTTCAAAAAACTGCCATAAAAGGTTACTGCACAAGAGATCATAGTATTGGAGATTATATATTGGCATGGATAGAGTCTAGATAATTGCATCATTTTCAGGTTTATTAACTGTTTTGAGTGGTATGCCACAGTGATTAGTGCTGAGGCCTCAATTCTTCACATCTATGTCAATGACTTGGATAAATGGACCAATTGTTATGGAAGCGAACTTGTTGATGCTACAACGACAGATAGGAAAGTAAATCACTGATTTAAGGTGATTGAAAAGAGAAGCAGCAATGACCTGAGAAAAAACATTTTTAGGTAGCCAGTGGTTAAGGTCTGAATGCACTGCCTGAAAATGTGGTAAAGGCAGACTTAATCTCTTTCAAAAGAGAAATGGATAAGTGCCAAGAGAAAACAAAATGCAGGAGGAAGGGGAAAGTGTGGGTGAGTGGGGTTAGCGGAGCTGCTCTTACACAGAGCCAGCACAGAGACAAGGGGCTGAGTGGGCTCTGTCTCTGGATTGTATGAATGTGACAAAAGATCACACTTGCTTTAAGTTGTGCTATATGGATGACTGCCCTCCTCACTAATCTGCCCGTCCAAAGACCTGGAAAAACAAAGAGTTGGGAAGCAGAAGGTTCCTATATAAGGGAAGTGTACATTTTAAAAATGTTCATAGAAGACAATTATTCGCATAAGTGTCAACTCACTCACCTCGTGTGGAACTTCATGGAGAAGAATAGCCAGCGTTGTTGTGAGTCCAACCTAGAGGAAAGTATGATTTCACATTAACTATCTCAACAACAGCACTGCTCTGTCTCCAGTAGTTGACTAGGTCAAAATGAGTACCAGGTAATGCAACCGTAGATACTATACTTCCAGTTTTTTTACACTGCTTAAGAATTAACTCCAGCCCAGTGTAGAGATAGCTGAACAGAACCATGACAAAGAAATCATGAAATCAAACAAACTACAATGATTTTTAGAAAAAAAATCTGTCCTTAAACCCAAAAATATTAACTTTCAAGGTTTTCAAAAAATTCCCAATAAAGTCAATTACTTACTAGATCAAACGCACACACACAGCATGTCCTGTTAATTCTCCCACTTTGCTCAGTCCTCAGCCTATTGTACTGTTCTGACAGAGCTCAAGAACAGCATCTCATCTTTCAATTTCGTACTGCCATGTTGAGTCAGCACCCCAATCAGCAACATGACATCCTAAACAATATTTGTGCACAGCAGCTATTGGTAAGGATTTGTTTTCCCCCATTCACCACCTCCTCTAGATCCATTGATTTATTGTTTCTTTGCTTGTCCTGTTGGCACCCAATTGTTCTTTTCACCATCAAACCTTTTGTTATTTAGTCTCACCTATCTCCATACTCTTTCTCCAATGTTTCCTCCTGTGCCTCTGCCAAGGTTGAGGGCTGCCTCTTGTTTTCATTTCAAACATGTTACATCTCTAACGTTTTCCAAGTACGACGAAAGGTCATCAATCATGCAACATGAACTGTTTCATTTTTTGCAGGTGCTGCCAGATCTGCAATATTTCTAGCACTTTGTTGAATAAAACAGGACAACCTCATCCTTAAGGACTGAAGTAAAGACCTTAAAGACACTGATCAGTCTTTGTAAGCAAGCATTTTTGCTTGGACCACTGAAGAAGATTGATCATGAAGATGAGTGTGGTACAAACACAAGCGGTCTGTCTACATTTGGAGCACAGATTCTGAAATGAAGCGAAGGGGTCTGTGTTGGGTTCCTATATTGTTTCTAAATAACTTTCTTAGAACAGAACATTATTTCTCCATCACTCCAAAGCAAACTGAGACTGACCTTGAAAGCTCCACAACTGCTACATACAAACATTTCAACATGAAGCAGGACGAAGCAACTCAGTCCCTCAAGCCTGCTCTACCATTCAACAAGATCACGGCTAATCTGACTGCAACCTCAAATCTATATTCCTGCTTATCCAATAACCTTTCATCCTGTTGCTTAACAGAAAAATCCATCCAACTTTGCCTTAAAAATATTTAAAGGTCTCTGCTTCTAACACCTACTCAGGAAGAAATTTCTAAACACACTCAAAGCCCAGAGAAAAGAAATGACCTCATCTGTTTTAAATGGGTGACCCTTATGTTAAAATGCGACCCCTACTGTAAGGTTATCCCATAACAGGACATATTGTCTCCACATCCACCCCTCAGGAGCTTATATGTTTTAATCAAGTCTCTTCTTCCACATTTCCGAAGATACAAGCTGAGCTCATCCAACTGTTCCATATAAAACAACTGTTTAATCCCAGAGATTAATGTTGTAAACCTTCTCTGAACTGCTTCTCATACATTTACTTCCTTCATTAAATAAAGTGACCCATATATAATCACCAATGATTTTGAAGTGAATGTCAACCCATAATGACTTCCCTCCCTCTGAACAAGAATTTCTAAAGAGTTGAAGTGCAGCTTTGTTGATTTATTTTTTTTAAATCAGATCAATAGGGGCAGTGTGTGCTCAGGGGCCCATGAGTTATTCAGGCAATTCCTAAAGTTCTATGGCCACACACCAAGTATATTGATTCACCGCCAGATTGTGGAAGTTCTAACAAGCAGAAACCAATTGTCCAATTCACCCATTGCCTCTGTGGTCATTGACCTACATTGGCTCAGGATTAAATAGCCCTTTGAATGTAAACCTCTCATCTGTGTTTGTAAAGCAGTTGATGACAATGCTCCCTATACTGCCCCGGTTTACCTCTGTAGCTTCCTCCAGCCACACGATTCTCAGATATTGGCACTCTCCACCTTTAACATAGTCAACGTTAATTGGCAATGACAATTGGAAAGTGCATTTTCATCTGCTAGGCCCTAGACTACCAAATTCCCTCCCTAAACTCTGCCATACATCTTTCCTTTTTTAAGACCCACTCTAAAATATCTGCCAATAATTTACTTGGCTCATCACCACTTTTTTGTTTGATACACCCCTGTGAATACCTTGGGACATGACACTACATTAAAGACACTATACAAACACAATTTGTTATTGATACAAAGATTTGCATCTTACCATTCTCTTTGCAAGTTATTTCCTTCTGTATTCCTTACCTTTCTGCTGACGAGGAAGCTCCCAGCTACTGCCAGGCCATGTGTGAAGTTATCAATACCATTGGCAATAAGGTTCAGGTACCCACTAATCTATAAAACAATGGTCAAGGTCAAATTTTCAAAATTAAAAACAGATTCAAGGAGGGATCAATTGCAACAAACAACAGTGACCTCTTACCTTAATGACTTGAACAGGCTGAGGTGAAACCTTGAGCTGCAGAGTGGAGTTACGGCAGTGGCCATTACTAAGCTGGACACAAGAACCATTACGACGAGTGCTAGCAGAGGGAATGAGTTTTCCATTTTTAAGGTGTTTAATTGCCTTATCTAGACAGACATGTCCATTCTTGGTCTCAAAAGGCTCCTGAGAGGAGAATGACAAAATTTCAGGTGTAAAGAGAATTAGAAGCCCATTTGCTGCCGGAAGTGGGCGCAATTTGTTTTCAAAAGACAAAGAAAGATTTGTATTTATCTAGACTTAGGACATGCCAAAGCAGAAGTATTTGTGAAAAATAATTACTGTTTTAATGCAGGAAAAACAGTCAATTTCACATCGACAAGATCCCACAAACAATTAGATAATGACCAGATAATTTATTTCAGTGGGGTTGATTGAGCAGTAAACACATAACAGAATACTCCACTTAGTCAAACAGAATACTTCACTTATTCAAGATTCGGAGATGCCAGTGTTGGACTGGGGTGTACAGAGTTAAAAATCACACAACACCAGGTTTAATTGGAAGCACACTAGCTTTCGGAGCGACGCTGACAATCACCTGATGAAGGAGCGTCGCTCCGAAAGCTAGTGTGCTTCCAATTAAACCTGTTGGACTATGACCTGGGGTTGTGTGATTTTTCACTTATTCAAGGCAGCTACCTAATCTCCCTGTAGCACCTCACTGATCTTCATGCAAACTACTTGTACGGTTAAGACAGATTTGGGCGGCACGGTGGCACAGTGGTTAGCACTGCTGCCTCACAGCGCCAGAGACCAGGGTTCAATTCCCGACTCAGGCGACTGACTGTGTGGAGTTTGCACATTCTCCCCGTGTCTGCGTGGGTTTCCTCTGGGTGCTCCGGTTCCCTCCCACAGTCACAAAGATGTGCGGGTCAGGTGAATTGGCCATGCTAAATTGCCCGTAGTGTTAGGTTAAAGGGGTAAATGTAGGGGTATGGGTGGGTTGCGTTTCGGCGGGTCGGTGTGGACTTGTTGGGCCGAAGGGCCTGTTTCCACACTGTAAGTAATCTAAAAATTTCTTTTGTGAAATATCAAATCGCATATCACGATGCATCAACTATGCACCCATGAGGAGAAATGGTCATGTACTAAAGAGATTGGAACCTTTCACTGGGTTTGGAGGCAATGTATTTCAAATTCATGTAAATATTGCAAATAGAGGGGTTATAGAACATATTTTGAAATTCTAACATTTGATTTATCTCTGTTGCTTCCTTTTGGGTTTTGAAGGATGCTTGTTAAAGATGTCACTGCAATTCCAGGAGAATCTCACTTTGGTGAAAACAAAAGGCATTGTAATTTACTCTGTAACATTTCAACAGCTGCTTGTTTTGACTCACATCTTAGATCATAAATACCACAAGATAAACAATGTCTCCAGCAAGAATTGCTAGCTTCGCAGCTCAGTCCAACAACACTGCTAAGACCAAATAAATCAGTAGGCAATCAAGTGCAACAAAATGGAAACATATCAAAAGAAATACAGAGAAAAACCAAGCAGCACTGTGGAATAGTCAAAAATGACCCAAGTGAGCTACTTGCGGAAATATTGATCTCATCATGCTCCATTTGTATTGTTCAAAGTACCAGTATAAAAACCAACTTATAGATCAGAATTTCAGATCTGCAAGATGCCAGGTTCCACCTCCAGCATCTGCTGGAACTTGCAGAGTGACAATTTAAATCAAAATCTATGAACAAAGCTAGCCAGGTTCCCAACTACTTATCATGCCTGACCAGCAAATGAAAGCTTTCAGTTCACATACCAATCACAAACATCCTGATTACGGAGATAATTCATTTGATAGACTGTTCATTGCAACTACCTACATTGTAAAACTGCTCTGGACAGTTCAATTTATGATGCACTGGGGGCTCCATGTTCTGAAATTAAGATGAAAATAAATTTAAGTTGACAAAAGTGAAAGTATATGTTTGACTGATTTGCTTGGGGAGTGCAGGAACACAGTGCTGGGAAAGAGGGATGTTACAATGTAGAATAACTTATCCATGGAATACGTCTAACATTATATGAGAAGGAAAACTGTTAATATTTGAACATGCAGAAGGAACACGACAACAGGAGAAATTAAGGCAGTGGTATTAGTTTTGGTCTGTCCCTGGCAAAGTGACATTATACTGAATATATTCCCTCTATACGTGAAATTCTAAAAGAGCAGAGATCAAAATCAACATGCTTTGTACTAAATAGTCACTGGGATAACACAATGCATACTGGCAGCTGTTGTAGCACTGAATCTTCGCAAGACTCACTGCCTTCAAGAGAAAGGCATATCCATTTTGTTCTTGTACAGTTGGAAAGGCAAGGAAGTGACAGTTTTCTAAAATGATTGACTGGTGAAACTGAAGTTCCTTAACCTGCCTGTGAATCATTAACTTTGGTGTAACTGATTATTTGTCGTGGTGGGATATCATCCTAAAATGAGTCCAGAACAGTTTTACAGTGCTAGTGGTTATAATGAACACATCTACAATTCAGTGGAATTCTCTCAGTTTTCATTTTATTGATGAAAAATGACACTCTTAGTGAAAATGTTTGTCTTGCATTAATAAGGACAACTCACTGGAAATACCAACATAAAGAAAAAATAACATTTATACTGCATGAGAGATGAGTACTGACTTGATTAGCAAAGTGGAGTTCAATCTGGATAAATGCAAGACATGGTATTTTGGCACAACTTACAAGGGTAGGGCTTAGATGAAAAGTGTGGTGCTCTAAAAAAAAAAACAGGTCAGGCAGCATCTGGCAAGGAGCAGGAGAGTCAACCTTTTGGGCATGAGCCCTTCATCAGGGCTTATATAATTAATGGTAGGGCCTTGGATAGAGTTGTAAAACAGATGACACTTAGGGGTTTACGTCACAAATTGACAGGGTGGTTAAAAAGGCATTTGACACGCTTCATTGCTTCGTCCTTTGAGTGAGAGAGTTGGGGAATCATGTTGAGGTTGTACAGGACATTGCAATACTGTGTCCAGTTCTGGGAGAAAGTGAGACCGCAGATACTGGAGATCAGAGTCAAGACGTGTGGTGCTGGAAAGACACAGCCGGTCAGGCAGCATTTGAGAAGCATGAAAGTCAACGTTTCGAACATCCGCTCTTCATCAGCAATTGGCGGGCTGGTAGACAAGGGGCCTGGGGGGAGGTAGCTGGGAACTCGATAGGTAGATGAAGGCAGGGTGATGGTGATAGGCCAGAGAGGAGGGTGGAGCAGATAGGTGGGAAGGGAGATGGACAGTTCAAGAGGGCAATGCTGTGTTGGAGGGTTGGATCTGGGATAAGGTGGGAGCAGGGGAAATGAGGAAACTAGTGAGATCAACATTGATCCCATGTGGGTTTAAGTTCCCAAGGCAAAAGATGAGGCGTTTTTCCTCCAGGCATCAGGTGGCTAGAGGTTGGCAGTGGAGGTTGCCAAGGGTTTGCACTCCCCCTTGCACTCTGCCAAGGACATGCAAGTCCTTGACCTCTTCCACTGCCAGATTCTTGCCATCCGAAGCCTAGAGGAAGAACATCTCATCTTCTGCCTTGAGACCCTCCAACCACACAGGATCCATGTGGATTTCACTAGTTTCTTCATTTCCCCTGCCTCCACCATAGCCCAGAATCAACCCTCCCACTCAGCACTGCCCTCTTGAACAACCCTACCTGTCCATCTCCCTTCCCTCCTATCCGCTCTACCTTCCTCTCTGACCTATCACCATCATCCCCACCTTCATCTACCTTTTGCATTCCCAGGTACCCTCCCCCCCAGCTCCATTCCCCCCTCCCAATTATCTCTCTGCCACCCCTTACACACCCCCTTCCCCATTCCTAATGAACAGCTCATGCTCAAAACGTCAACTCTTCTGATCCTTGGATTCTGCCTAACCAGCTGTGCTTTTCCAGCACCACACTTAACGACTGTGTTCAGTTCTGGCCATCCAGTTAGAGGAAGGATATTATTAAGCTGGAGAGGGTTAAGAAGAGATTTACCAGAATGTTGCTGGGTATGGAAGGTTTGAGTTATAAAGAAAGGCTAGATAGGCTGGTACTTTTTTCACTGAACCGTAGGAGATTAAAAAGCAACCTGATGGAAATTTATAAAATAATGAGGGGTATAGATAGAGCTAATAGTAGTTACCTTTTCCTTAGGATGGGGGATTTCAAGACAAGGGAACATATTTTTAAGGTGAGAGGAGAGAGATTTTAAAAAGACATGAGGGGCAGATATTTTCCACAGAGGGTAGTTCATGTACCCACATTTCCTCACAATTACAACTTTTAAAAGACATTTGAATAAGTGCAGGAATAGGAAGGTTTGGAGGGATATGGGCTGGGAGCAGGCAGGTAGGACTAGTTCAGTTTGGGATTATGTTCGGCATGGACTGGCTGGACCAAAGGATTTGTTTCCATGCTGCTTCCTGCATTCATTGTATAAATCATGGCCTTCATAGATACTATGCAAAGAGGTGAAATGAATGGAGTACAGCCTATCGTGTACATGTATATAGAATACAGAGAAGGCTAATCAATGGTGTTCATGGTAGGCTGTAAAGAATGTGGCTTGGTGGTTTCAAGTCATTATGTCATTCTTGTAAATAGTTACCATGTACTTCTATATTGAGTACTACCAAAATAACTTACTTTCTGGTACTCTTTATCCTCATCTTTATCTGGGAATAATTTCTCCAAAATGAAAAATGCAAGCAATCCAACAATTACCCACAATCCCAACTTCCTCTGCTGTTTACGACTGTGGCTTCCATCTGCACAAATGAAGGGGTTAGAAGAGTAGATTAGTAGACTGGCAAAATGGGCCAAACAGCCCCAAGCAACTGCAAGCCTGGAATATGAGGTATGTTCCAATTCTTCAGGTTCAAAATTGTGGCTTTGCGCAATTTGATCTATTTCATGAACATATCTGATTTGACCATCAAGTCTATTTTTTTTTTTAAAAAGATAATACTCATTTTCATGATATGTGTATTGCTGCCACAGCGATTGCCCTTGCCTAGTTAGACAAAGATGATGACATAACTGAATGGTTGCTGAGCCACAGAATGGGTCGGGTGAATCATGTTAGTGTGGGCCTCAAGCCACATCTGAGATGGCAGGTTCCCTTTCCTAAAAGGACAAACCAGTTAGATTCAAGACAACCAACAACTTCAAGGTTATTCCCTTTCTATATACAAATCCTCATACTATAATCAAAGAATCTTGAAGTACAAAGCTAGTGATGCAATCCTATGAATACATGAGCCAACCCATCCCATTCTTTCTCCATGATACTGCAACTTTTGTTTTTTGAAATAATGTTTTGTATCATTGCAGTTTAAATCTTCATTTGCAATCTTTCCTCAGTTCTTTCACCAAATATCATTAGATGGTAACCTCCAATTATCAATGTTGGGAAAATAAATTCTCCATGCCCACATCATCAAAGTTTTTACTAATGTTGAGCACTTCTAATGAATCTATCTTCACTACTCTAAGGAGAGCAAAGATAGCTCATGAATTGTCATGTAAGCCCCTCATTTCTGGTGCTATCCTGACCATTTTTCTCCGAATGCCAGCTAAACTCTTTATAAGTTTTTTTTCATAGGATGTGAGTATTGCTGGCAGCACTTACTGTGCATCCCTACGTGCCTTTTAAACTGGCTTGTTAGATCATTTCAGAGAGCAGCATCAACGTCAGTGGCAAGACTGAATAAGGATTTTCTTGCTTGAAGGACATTAGTCAACTGGACGGGGTTTTACAACAATTGGCAGTGATCATGCAGTCACCATTTTGATTAATTCCAGATTTTAAAAATTTAATCCAAATTTTCAAATTTAAATTCACGTTGCCAGAACATCAGGCTCAGTCTCTGAATTACTAGTCCAGTGACATTACCACTAAGCCACTGCCTCCCTAAGTCTCCAAGTCCTACCTAAAGTACACTGCCTAAAATCTTTTTTAAAAATGTAGAATCTCTACAGTGTGGCAGTGGGCCATTCAGTTCATTGAGTCCACACCAACCCCCTGAGGAGTGTCCAACCCAGTCCTAACCCCCTACCCTGGCATGCACATCCCGGAACACTACGGGCAATTTAGCATGGCCAATCCTCCTCACCTGCACATCTTTGGACTGTGGGAGGAAACCAGAGCACACAAAAGAAACCCACACAGACACGGGGAGAATGTGCAAATTCCACATGGACAGTCGCCCGAGGCTGGAATCGAACCCAGTTTCCTGGTGCTGTGAGGTGGTAGTGCTGAGCTGCCCTATGATTCATTGAGTTTAACCATAATTTCCATGTTTCTATATTTCTCTATTTTTAAAGTTCAGCATCTCATTATGCTCTATTGTATATGAACTGCCTTATTCTAGTCTTTCACAAAAAATTGTGCGGGCGAATCCCCACATTCCTGCATCTCTCTAATACTCAGCCACCGACAGACTCCATCACTAGGATTGCCAATGTATGCTTCCTGTCAGTCCAAGAGACATCAATGCATTTAACTTAGCCAACCATACTGATAGTCACCATTGCCCATTAAATTCTACATGCGTTCACCTTGACAGTGCTTACAGTACTGGATTTATCCCCCTCACTTTTTCCGAATGCTGATATGACATATGAAACTCATGCACAAAGATCTTCTTGGCAAAATCACTAATCATTTCTCTCTAGGTTTCTTCCACTTGGATATAGTGAGATTAGCTTATCAAATTTTTTTCTGGGCTCACATAAGGCAGCAGCTTTCAAAACTGCAGCCTTTTTGTTTCTCATCACTCCATATGTTGCCACTTTGAGCTGCATTGTCTGCTTTGTGGACACTGCAGAAGTACAAGCTTTGGGGCTTATTCTTTACCTGGATTACTGTTGCATGTGTAGGCCCATGCCTCAGGCAATAGGTGGAGAAAGACATCCCCGAGCAGCCCACCAATGGCAAAACTCAACAACCGTTTCAAACGTTGGGACCCATCTGCAACAGTAGAACAGAGAAAAGAGAAGTCAAGCTCTGCCCATTGACAGTGCAAACAATAATAGCAAAGGGCAACCATGGTTTCACTGAATAGTTGGTGCTGGTACATTGGTCAGGTATCTGAATATTAACTGACTAAAATATGGCAGTGATGACTCACCTTTCTGCTGTCCAGTTGTCAATGAGCTAACCCAATAGCATTCAGTCCAGGTGCACGTCCTATTATTAAACATAGACACTGAATTTTATGTCTCTATAACTAGGATATCCTTATGGATTAGCATTTACAACTACCTGGAAAGTCTCCAGTTTCACTGCTTGATCAAATTGCACAGTTGTTCTCTCAACAACAGTACTACACCATATCTAAAATAGTTTCTCATCTTGTCCAGTTTAAGAAATATTAATGACCAGCCTCAGCCACTGCTCATTCAAGACCATCATTTGGTGATTCCCCTTCCAAAGAAAAATTTAACCTCTATTCAGTGCCTTCCCATAATAGTATGGCTGCAATTGGGAGGTCAACACATGAAATATCTTGCTTCGGTTTCAACTAATTGATTTCAGCTTCCCCACTATAACCTTCTTTATCTGCATCTTTACAAAGGCACTAACTGTTCATGGCACTTGAAAAATTGCACATACATCTTTTTAAACATCATTTTCTTCGTTCACTTCACACTCCTTCTTCCCCAAGAGGTCAATCAGCCCTGCAGGCTCTGAAGTCAACAACCACAGTTTTAATGTTTTTTTCAAAGCATCTTGCAAGTCGATACTTCCACAATTCTTCCCAGTCACATAATGACAAGCTACTGAATTGTCAGTGCTTAGTTCTCCAAGCCAATGCAAGTTCACGAAGAGGAAGGATTTTAGTTCGCAGTGTGGCTAATGTCCTAGTAACACTTCGGCTATTTTATAAAGCAAGTCTATTTAGTTGGAGCCGACCTGCATGTACCAAGAACAAAGAAAATTACAGCACAGGAACAGGCCCTTCGGCCCTCCAAGCCTGCACCGATCCAGACCCTCTAACTAAACCTGTTGCCTATTCTCTAAGGATCTGTATCTCTCTGTTCCTTGCCCAGATACATCTTAAATGATACTACCGTGCTTGCCCATACCACCTCTGCTGGCAATGCATTCCAGGCAACCACCAGCCTCTGCGAGAAAAACTTTCCACGCATATCGTCCCAAACTTTTCCTCTCAGTTTGAACAGTTGATCCCATGTCATTGAATTCTTCACTCTGAGGAAAAAGTTTCTTGCTATCCACCCTGTCTATACCTCTCATGATTTTGAAGGCCTCAATCAGGTCCCCCCTCAACCTTTGTCTTTTCAATGAAAATAATCCTAATCTACTCAACCTCTCTTCATAGCTAGCATCCTCCATACCAGGCAACATCCTGATGAATCTCCTCTGCACCCTCTCCAAAGCATCCACATCCTTTTGTACACAGTATTCCATAACTGTACACAGTATTCCAAATGCGGCTGAACCAAAGTCTTATACAACTGTAACATGGCTGCCAACTCTTGTACTTAATACCCCTTCCACTGAAGGAAAGCATGCTGTATACCTTCTTCGCCACTCTACTGACCTGCGTCGCCACCTGCCACCTGTGGAGACCTGAACACCCAGATCGCTCTGTGCATCAATTTTACCCAGGACTTTTCCATTTACTGTATAGCTCGCTCTTGAATTGGAGCTTGCAAAATGTATCACCTCACATTTGTCTGGATTGAACTCCATCTGCCATTTCTTGGCCTAACTCTCTAATCTATCTATATTCTGCTGTTTTCTCTGACAGTCCTCTTCACTATCTGCTACTCCACCATTTTATTGTCAACTGCAAACTTGCTAATGAGGCAACGTACATCTTCCTCCAAATCATTTATGTATACCACAAACAACAGTGGTCCCAACACAGATCCCTGTGGAACTCCACTGGTCCCAGGTCTCCATTTTAAGAAGCTCCCTTCCACCACTACTCCCTGTCTCCTGTTGCCCAACCAGTTCTCTATCCATCTTGTTAGAATACTGTGGACCCCATGCAACTTGAGTATATATCCTATCCCTCAGTATCTTCTTCAGCAGCTTCCACTGACGTCAGGCTCACAGGTCTGTAATTACCTAAATTATCCTTGCTACCCTTCTTAAACAAGGGGACAGCATTAGCAATTCTTCAGTCCTCTGGGACCTCACCCGTGTTCAAGGATGATGTAAAGATATCTGTTAAAGCCCCAGCTATTTCCTCTCTTGCTTCCCTCAATAACCTGGGATAGACCCCACCCGAATCTGGGGACTTGTCCACCTTAATGCCTTTTAGAATACCTAATACTGCCTCCCTCCTTATGTTGACTTGACCTAGACTAATCAAAGATATATCCCTAACGTCAACATCCACCATGTCCCTCTCCTCGGTGAATACTGATGCAAAGTACTCATTAAGAATCTCACCCATTTTCTCTGACTCCACGCATATCTTTTCTTCTTTATGTTTGAGTGGGTCAACCCTTTCCTTAGTTACCCTTTTGCTCTAAATTAATAAAAGACTTTGGGGTTTTCCTTAACCCTGCTCACTGAGAATATCTCAGGACCCCTTTTAGCCTTCTTAATTCCTCATTTCAGGTTGGTCCTCCTTTCCCAATATTCTTCCAAAGCTTTGTCTGTTTTCAGTCACCTAGACCTTATGTATGCTTTCATTTTTCCTCTTAGCTAGTCTTAATTTC
This sequence comes from Chiloscyllium plagiosum, assembly GCF_004010195.1. NCBI lineage: Eukaryota > Metazoa > Chordata > Chondrichthyes > Orectolobiformes > Hemiscylliidae > Chiloscyllium > Chiloscyllium plagiosum. The sequence goes on along the minus strand of NC_057725.1, from coordinate 68,568,317 downwards.
ATCCAGCATCCATGGTCCCCTAATCTTGTCATTTCTATCCCTCATTTTCACAGGGACCTATCTGTCCTGAACTCTAACCAACCTCTTGTCTGTTTTCAGTCACCTAGACCTTATGTATGCTTCCATTTTTCCTCTTAGCTAGTCTTAGCTAGTCATCCAGCATCCATGGTCCCCTAATCTTGTCATTTCTATCCCTCATTTTCACAGGGACCTATCTGTCCTGAACTCTAACCAACCTCTCTTTAAAAGCCTCCCACACATCAAATGTGGATTTCCCTTCAATCAGCTGCTCCCAATCTACATTCCCCTGCTCCTGCCAAATTTTGCTACAGTTGGCCTTCCCCCAATTCACTACACTTCCTGTAGGACCGCTCTCATCTTTGTCCAAGAGTGTTTCAAAACTTCTGGAATTGTGATCACTGTTCCCAAATCTCAATTATTGAAAGATTCTTTACCTGCCAGGCTATTCCTATACCTTCATTCTAGGGTGTCATTTTCCCTCTTCCCATTCAACAAGGACTGGAATTCAAAATATATTCCATCTGCAGCTACATAGGCAGGAGCTATTAGAAGTAATTTTCAAGACAGACAGAAGTAGGCTGTTCCCATAAGCCTACTTCACCCATCTGTTAGTTTGCAGTTGCTTTGTACCTCAAAACTCCTTTTGTGCAGCCCTTCTTTCATTTACTCAACATCCTGAGTGAAAATCACTCTTCATCTTGAAGCTTCCAGTTATTGCTGCATTCCTTTTGGGAGAAAGGGAGTTCCATTTTTGTGTGTGGTGAAAGCGCATTCTAAACAGCCCCTGTAATTTTATTATGTCCCCTTGCTCTGGATTTCACATGATTTTTACTGGCTTCCCCTATTTTGAATTTGAAATGAAGTCTTTAACCATTAACGAGGCAATCTAGATCCCATATCTACTATTTTAGATTGAATTAAGATCCTATAAACATATCAAACAGCCAAGACAGATGTTATCCACTCATAGCCTTAAATGAGATTTGATATGGGTTGCACAAATCTCTTTTAAAAAGCTCACTGTGTAAGACTTTAGACTCCAAAGAGACTAAAGTAGATAATATATTTAATGGCTACTTGTAGGCCTAATAGTTTACTGTTAGGAAAATAAAAAGAAATGCTTGAGGGAATCATTAGGCATAAATACCTAGATAGAGGGACTTTCTGAAGATATCTAACGTACTTCAAACAAGTCGTGCTTTACAAACGAGACTGTAGTTTTTGGAAAAGTCACCAACATGATGTGTTACAAACCCGTAGAGACCAATAACCTAACAAGAATGGAATACCCAAACAATGCTAACAAAAGAAGTGATGGACAAGATTTCACTTTTTCAAGCTTCTATTGAAATAACCAAACCTAAAGTCAACATTAACAACCAAGTTGTATTTCAATAGAAAGAATGAACTGTACTTCAAATAATTAAGACAGACACCGCTCACTTCAGAGTGCAAGGCTGAATAGCTCAACAATAAAAGGCTTTTATTCACATAGCAGTCAGGATTCCTGTATAAGATTAGGCTTCATTTGCCCAGAGTTTCACTGATACTTGAGGTAAATATAATTTCCATTGTAACAGAACATATCTCGTTCACGGTATTCCTCTTATCTGAATCCCATCTCTCAAGCAACTATAACCAGGCTAATTTCTCAAATGTCTAATGACTTCACAGCTAGGAATTCCAATTACATCCATCTTTCCAGAATACGCTTAAGTATCAAAGCAAATTACTGCGGATGCTGGAATCTGAAACCAAAAGAGAAAATGCTGGAAAATCTCAGCAAGACTGGCAGCATTTTCCAGCATTTGACAAAGGGTCAGTTAGACTCGAAACGTCAGCTCTTTTCTCTCCTTACAGATGCTGCCAGACTTGCTGAGATTTCCCTTGCTCAAGTGTCATTTTAGCTTAAAGGGATATCTCACAAATACAAGCTGCTTAGCAAATCAGATTTTGTCCAGTAGATGTTGCCTGTTGTTGACTTCTAAAAAGCTTTTGATCAAAGTAAAGCACAAGAGGCTGCTCAATAAAATCAGAATCTCTGCAATTACTGGCAATACAGCAAACTGGATTAAGAACTGCCTGGAAGCAAAAGGGCAGGCTGCAGTTATAGATAGGTTTGGATCTGTTTGGAGACTGGTCAGTAGCAGTGTCATTCACAGTTGGGATCATTTTTTAATTTTGCTATTGATGTAGAGGCACCCGAGAGGGGTGAGGATTTGTAAAATTGTAAATGATATGAAGATATGTGCGAGTGTTAATACTATAGTTGTGACTCAACTACTTTAGACAGATTGTGATATATTGGGGAAGTGAACTCACAACCAGATGACGACAATCTGGAGAAGTGAAGTATTATACAGGACCAATGTTCAATATACGTATAACCTCCAGGGAAAGTATTAACGTTCTATAGAGGAAATGCTCTGAGCATTCTAGTGAAAACATCGCTAAAGGTCCCAGAACAATACCATCATACAACAGATGCAGCAAATAGTCTTCCATATATAAGACACAAACTGATAAACAAATTCAATAAATAAAAGACTAAACAAAACATTTTTGTGTTTCTCTAGGCCTTGTTGAAATAATACATTCAGTTTTAGTCTCTTCTCATGGTGAGTGATACTGAGGCTTTGGAAGGGTGCAGAGGATGTTCGCAGGATGAATACCCAGTTTAAATCATCTTAGTTGACAAAATAGTCAAAAATAGCTTGCACCTAATACTTTCGAGAAGCATAGTCTTTGGTTGATATCATCAAGTTTATTTGGCAAAGGGAATAGATTGTAAGAGTTTCTATCTGTTCCAATTTGTAAGGAGTTTTGGCCCATAAGTGGTTGTATAAGGAAAACTGTCCTTTCTTTAAAATGTTTGTGGAATATTTAGTTGGCATTGAGAATGCTTAAAAATGACAAAGTTTTACAACAATTGTAAAGTGATCAAGTGTAATTTCTTGAGCAAATATTGGTCAATGTGACCAGACAACCCATGACCTTGCAGCAACCTCACCAGGAATTTAGCTAAGATATGGAAAGTGTCATGTTACCACCACGAGAAGAGAGACAAAGAGGTTACTTCATGTGATCATGACAAATAGGACAAAGTCTAAGTCAGAGTTACAGGAAGGACCAATCTGACAATTTCATTACTGCTGTTTCAAGTCCCACCTTGTCTAAAAGTGTGTGGGACAGCATAGCAAGTCAGTGGTTAGCACTGTTGCCTCACAGCACCAGTAACTTGGATTCAATCCCTTCGTCTGGTGACTGTGTGTGGAGTTTGTACATTCTTCCCGTGTCTGCATGGGTTTCCTCCGAATGCTCAAGTTTTCTCCCAAAGATGTGCAATTTTGGTGGACTGGCCATGCTAAATTGTCCATACCATCTAGGGATGTGCAGGCTCGGTGGGCTGGCATGGGGGCTGGGTCTGGATGGGATGCTCTTTGAGGGTCGGTGTGGACTTGATGGGCCAAATGGCCTGTTTCCACACTGTAGGGATGCTACGACTCTGTGTCATTACATCTCTGAGCAGGCTATATAGAAAATAAAAGTGAAGTAGAATGTCTTATTTCCCCACCAATTCCATTTTGATTTAGTCTCCTCCTCTCCCCACCTGTCCATCAGTTTTGTTGTCATTGCACCATGTCTGATGGGTTTTACATGTAAATTGGTAAATAATTCTGAAACACAGGTGATTTAGTCGTGGCAGAAGAAGGGGAAAAAAAAAAATCACCACAGCGGATTTGGTACCGAAAAAAAAAGTGATGTGTAAAAACCTCTCTGGTTTTATAAAACAAAATCTGGTAAGTAGAAGGCTTGTGATGCCATGGTAGTATTCCCATCTCTGAGCCAGAAAGTCTGGGTTCAAGTCCCACCTGCACAGAGGTGTGTCATAACATGTCTGAATTTGCGAATTCCTCAAATTGTATTCTGTGTGTCTCAGGCAATTGGCAAATAAGGGTGTTTCTTTCTTTTTAAGAAATACCATCTCTGCAGTGCCACTGTTGCCTTTGTGTGTGATGGTGTCAGTTTTGGAATTAAAAAGGGACATACTTCTAATTCCGATTATCTCTCATATGAGCTTTGTTTTCAAATAAATTGAGTATTTTGAGTTTGTTAAAGCAGCTTGCTCAAAGTCGGTCTAATTCTGGTTAGCAGGTACAAAGGGAATTTTTTGGTGATTGAAATGAAATTGTTACACTAATACTGTGTTCCCTGGAGCAGTGAGGCTTGATTACCAACACACTTTCTGTTACAGCAGAAATAATATTTTGAGCACTTTGTTTTTATTTCAGATTCGCAAGATAGGCATCATTTCGCTTTTATCACAATTGCGTTCTTGCAGGCTGGACAGGATAGTCAGAATTTAGCTATATTTTTATTCTTTGTCACCAAACTGTAAATGAATTTAACAAAACTAGAAATTGCTGGAAAAGCTCAGCAGGTCTGGCAACATCTGTGGAGAGAAATCTATGAATTTACCTTTTGATTTTAATGAGGCCCCAGCTTCGACCGGGATGACTAGGAGAGGAAAGATACCACTGAGTCCAACCATGACTGAGCCAATCAAAGAGCAGATCCAGGCATCAACACGCTCTCCAGTGAATAGTTCTGACCATGAGCGAAACTCAAACACGTTTTCAGGGCACCATCTGTTGCTGCCAATGGCAGCTTGTGCAGCCGCTGCCTTTCGTGCCAGCTTCTTGGCATTGGCTCTGTGGATATCTGCACTGGCCAGAGGCAGAAACATACTACAAGTGCAAAAAACCACCAGGAGACTCCAGAGTTGCTTCTGTCCCACCATCCTGATCACAGGCTGAGGTGGACCAACACCAGTCCATTCACTGTAAAATAAACAGAGAAATGATTATCTAAGAGGCAGGAGGGAGGTGATCGCTTGCAAATGGAACGCAAACAAGTTTCTTCACACCTTGATTTTATCACCATTTCCTGGAGAGAAGTACCACTTATTTGGGTAGACACACTTTCCAAAGCCCTGCTCAGTAACTGCGGTAAAAGAAAGGCATAATGGCATTTGCCATTCAGAACATTAAGCATCACTGTAACGATGCTTTGGCTCACTGAGGTTGACAACTTGAAACTCTCAATTTTAAAAAGGTGGCATACTTCCAACTATGTTGAGGATAATGTGGGAAGGTGGAATTCAGGATGATCAGCCATGATCCTATTGAATGGAGGAGGATGTTTAATGTGCCAAATGTCCTACTCCAACTTTTGTTTCTTACATAAAAGAATTAACAAACTGTTCAATGTACAAAACAGACACATATTCAACTGATCTTATTCATTCACTGTGTCAATGGGTAGCTATCTATTGATTATCCTTTCATATTACTGCAGTAAAACAAGCCAGGGAGACAGTCATGTGTTGGGAATGTCACTTGTATCCAGGAACTAATGGTCTGGGAACACGGATTCAAATCTCACCATGACAGCGAGAGAGAGGGAGGAGAATGAGAGGGGTGAGGGAGAGAGGGTGAGAGAGAGGGGTTGAGAGAGAGGGGGACAGAGAGAGAAGGGGGCAG
>NC_057725.1:68545023-68562576 GCF_004010195.1 Chiloscyllium plagiosum | reverse complement strand
GGGGCAAATTAAAGTATTCGCCTTTTTTTTCCAGGCAGTAACAAAGCAGACGCACATATTTCTGTTTTAATTTCTAACTGTAAAATGGTAATCAAAATGGTGTTAAGGAAAGTCATGTAGTAGTATAATACACCCTACAACAGTACGCCTCCAGTCCAACAAGGATGCACTATTGGAACTGATTCTTCGAAATCAGGCCAGTTGGATCAAATGTTAGTGGAGAACACTTAGGAAACAGTGGCCTCTAGTTCTGGACTCCCCCACCTCAAGGAAAAGATCTTGTCAATTTACCCTATCCATGTCCCTCATGATTTTATAAACCTCTATAAAGGTCACCCCTCAGCCTCCGAAGCTCCAGGAAAAATAGCCCCATTCTATTCAGTCTCTCCATATAGCTCAAAGTCTTCCAACACAGGTAACATTCTTGTAATACTTTTCTGAACACTTTCAAGTTTCACAATATCGTTCCTATAGCAGGGAGACCAGAATAGCAGGTACTATTCCAATAGTTGCCTAACCAATGTCCTGTACAGCTGCAATAGGACCTCCTAAATCAATGCACCAACAAATAAAGGTAAGCATTCCAAACATCATCTTCACATGCCTATCTACCTGCGGCTCCACTCACAAGGAGCTATGAACCTGCACTCCAAGGTCTTTGCTCAGCAACACTCCCCAGGACCTTCCCATTCAGTGTACAAGTCCTGATCTATCTTTCCAAAACGCAGCACCTCACATCGATCTAAATTAAACTCCATCTGCTATCTTTGGTCCATTGACCCATCTAATCAAGATCCCGTGGTAATCTGAGGTAACCTTCTTCGCTGTCCACTACACCTCCAATTTTGGTGTCTTCTGCAAACTTATTAACCCCACCTCATACATTGACATCCGAATCATTTATGTAAAATGATGTAAAGCGGTTGACCCAGCACCAATCCTTGTGGCACACCACTGGTCACAGGCCTCCAGTCTAAAAAGCAACCCTCCACCACCACCCTCTGTATCTAAATAGCCAGTCCTCCCTCTATTCCATGTAATCTCATCTTGCTAACCAGTTTCCCATGGGGAATGTTGTCAAATGCCTTACTTAAATCCACATAGATCACGTGTATCACTCTGCGCTCATCAATCCTCTTTGTTACTTCATCAAAACTCAATCAAGTTCGGGAGACACAATTTCCCATGCACAAAGCCATGTTGTCTATTCCTAATCAGTCCTTGCCTTTCTAAACACATATAAATCATGCTCCTTAGGATAAGGTATGACTAGGAGTTAAATAAAAATTTTGCAACTATTTTCACCTAGTTTTTACTCTACCTCAGCCATGTGACACAGGAGAAACTTCTTGTCACTAGAATAGTTCAAAATTGAAAGGGAAGAATATTTTAAGTTTACAAGGCACCAGATTTGGATGGGACGCATCTGAAGGATTCTAATGAATGTGAGAACAGCAATTGCAGGAGAACAACAACCTGTCAGTCTTCCCTAGACTCAGCGAGGTGCCAGAAGACTGGAAAATTGTAAACATTACAGCCTTGGTCACAAAAGGTTTAAGGATATGCCCAATTACACGCCAGCCAGTCTTCAGTGGTGGAGAAGCTTTGAGAAACAATTATTCAGGATAAAATTAATCACACGGGAAAAGGTGGGTGGATTAGGAAGAGTCAGTATTGATTTCAAGAGGGGAAAGCTAGTTTAACTTGGCGTTTTCTGAAATAAGAGAACGGCTCAATGAGGCTACTGGCCCTGGTGTAGTATGTTATTTTCCTCATAATCTAAATGTCATACCCTTATATTAAATCTACACCCCTTGGTCACTGATCCCTCCACCAAGGGGAAACTTCTTTCCTACCTATATTCCTTAAAATTTCATATATCTCAATCATGTCCCTTCTCAGTCTCTTCTGCTCAAAGGTATACAACTGCAGTTGTTTCAATCTCTCTTCATAACTAAAACTCAGGCAGCATCCTGGTAAATCTCCTCTGCACTCTATCCAGTGCAATCCAATCTCTCCTATAAATTCCAGAACTGCACATAATATTCCAGCCAGTGTTTTGTTTAGTTCCAGCATAACTTCTCTGCTCTTAAACTCTATGCCTTGGCAAGTATTTCATATACTTTCTCCACCACTTTATCTACCTATGCCGCTACCTTAAGGAACAAGTGCATGTGCACCCCAAGGTCCCTCAGTGCTTCACAAGGACTTACTGTTCATCATGTATTTCTTTGCCTTGTTTGTCTTGTCCAAGCGCTTATCCACATTACCCACCAATTTCTGTATTATCTATAAACTTACTGTTTTTTATTCACTGTGGCACATGGACATCAATAGTAGTATTGCCTGTCCCAAGTTACCCTTGAGAAGGTGTTAGCGAACTGCTTCCTTGAGGAGCTGCAATCCATGTGTTGTACATAGATGCACAATGCCCTTATGGAAGAAATTCTAGGATTTCATTGCAGCGACATTGAAGGAATGGCGATATATTTCTAAGTCAGGAGGGTGAGTGCCATGGAGGGAACATGTAGGGGGTGGTGTTCTAATGTACTGCTGCCCTTTTTTTTCTAGATACAAGTGATTAAGCGTTTGGAAGGTACTGTCTAAGAAAGTTTGGCAAATTTCTGAATGCATCTTGTAGATAGTACAGTGCTGCTAATGAGCATCAGTGGAGTTGGGAGTGGACGTTTGTGGATGTGATGCCAAACAAGTGGTCTGCTTTATCTTGAGTGGTGTCACACTTCTTGAGTGTTGTTGGAGCTGCATCCATCAGGCAAGTGGGGAGTATTCCAACACACTCTTGACTTGTGCTTTGCAGATAGTGGACATGCTTTAAGGAGTCAGGTGGTGAGTTAATCACCGAAATATTCCTAGCCTCTGACGTGCTGTTGTTAGCCACTGTTTTATATGGTGAGTTACGTTTCTGCTCAGTGGTAATCCCCAGGATGCTGATAGTGGGGATTCAGCGATGGTAATGCTACTGAATGTCAAGTCATGATGGTTAGATTGTCTCACTGGAGATAGTCATTACCTGGTATTTATGTGACACAAATGTTATTTGCCTTTTATCAGCCCAAGCCTGGATATTGTCCAGGTCTTGTTGCATTTGAACATAGATCTCTTCTGTATTCATTCGGAGGCACACTGAAGATGTTACCTAGTATGGTGACGAAATTCCTGAAAATGAACCTTCCAGCTCAGCGAGCAAACCTACATTCATCTCTTCTGTATCTCAGGAGTCACAAATGTTGCTAAATATTGTGCAATCATCAGTGAACATTCCCTCTTCTGAACTTATGACAGGGAGAAGCTCCCTGAGGAACTCCTGCAGAGATGTCCTGGAACTGAGATAACTGACTTCCCACAGCCACTAGGTGCTATCGGTTCTGAAGGGTCAACAGAGTTGACACATTAACTCAAGTTTTCTCTCCAGAGATGCTGCCAGGTCCGCTAAGTTTCTCCAGCTTCCTTTGTTGTAGATGTACTGAAACTGTTTGATTTGGGATATGCCTGGTTATGAAGCACAGTCTTTAGTGCTATTGATATCGGTGCCACAGCCTTTGAAACATCCAGTGTTTTAAGGTACCGCATGGAGAGTGTCAAATTAGCAGAAGATTGAAATTTCTGAGGACCACAAGAGGTGGTTGAGATAGATCATCCATTTGGTACTTCAAGTTGAAGATTCAATTCCTAAAATCCAAAAGAACTCAAGCAGCTGGACCATAAAACTACAGCTAGACTTTATAGCAATCTGACGGTTTAAATTGTCATCACTGATGACCTTTTCTACTTTTTTATTCAAGAATTTATATGCTCCAACTTGTTTTGCTGGAATTTGAACTAGTGTCATCAGATCATCAGTTGAGGAATGTAACAAATATGCTTGGTTGTATTCAGAAATACTGGAGTTTAGACCAGCAACCCAGTCAACATTTTCAGAAGTGACCTCCCACTTGTGAACTTCTTCACAAGATATTATTGCTGGAAGGCAGCATCACACAAAATCTTTCCCAACACCATGCTCTTGCATTCTAAGTGCAATCAACTGTCAAATACAAAAAAAAGGAGATTTTTTTTGACAAGACAATTCCAAATAGAGGTTTTGCTCCATTGGCTCTAACAACTGCCATTTTGCACAAGGATAAAGATAAACAGATTATTTTAAGCCCAAAACCACAAGCAGACTCACTTCACATGAAGCCATTCAAACTCCAAAACATGGGCATGTTACATAGAACATTACAGTGCAGTACAGGCCCTTCGGCCCTTGATGTTGCGCCAGCCTGTGGAACCAATCTAAAGCCTATCTATCCTACACTATTCCATTTTCATCTATATGTTTATCCAACAACCATTTAAATGCCCTTAAAGTTGACAAATCTACTACTGTTGCAGGCAGTGCCCCTACTAAAGAAACTACCTCTGACATCTGTCCTATATCTATCACCCCTCAATTTAAAGCTATATTGGTCTCACACTAGCCATCATGGTCTGAGAAAAAAAATTCACTGTCCAACCTATCTAACCCTCTGATTATCTTAGATGTCTCATTTAAGTCACTTCTCAACATTCTTCTCTCTAATGAAAAAGCCTCAAGTCCCTCAGCCTTTCCTCATAAGACCTTCCCTCCATCCCAGGCAACATCCTAGTAAATCATGTCTTAACCTTTCCAAAACTTCCACATCCTTTCTATAATGTGGTGACCAGAACTGTACGCAATACTCCAAGTGCGGCCATACCAGAGTTTCATACAGCTGCAATATGACCTCTTGGCTCTGAAACTCAATCCCTCTACCAATAAAAGTTAACACACCGTCTGCCTTCTTAACAACCCTATCAACCTGGGTGACAACTTTCAGGGATCTATGTACATGGACACAGAGATCTCTCTGCTCATCTACACCATCAAGAATCTTACCATTAGCCCAGTACTCTGCATTCCTGTTGCTCCTTCCAAAGTGAATCACCTCAAACTTTTCTGGAACTATTCCTGTAGACAATGATGACAAAGATCAAAGCCAATGGCTCTACAATCTCCTCCCTGGCTTTCCTGGAGAATCCTAGGATAAATCCCATCTGGCCCAGGAGACTTATCTATTTTCACACTTTCCAGAATTGTTAATACCTCCTCCTATGAACCTCAATCCTGTTTGGTCTAGAGACTGTATCTCAGTATTCTCCTCAATAACATTGTCTTTTTTCAGTGTGAATACCAATGAAAAATATTTATTTAGCACTTCTCCGATCTCCTCGGACTCTACGCACAACGTCCCATTAGTGCCCTTGATTGGCCCTAATCCTACTCCAGTCATTCTTTTACTCCTGATATACCTATGAAAACTTTAGGGTTTTCCTTGATCCTATCTGCCAATGATTTATGCCTCTCCTGGCTCTTCTTAGGTCTCTCTAAGTCTTTCCTGGCTAACTTGTAACTCTCAAGCGCCCTAACTGAGCCTTCACATCTTATCCTAATATAAGCCACTTTCTTCCTCTTGACATGAGATTCAACTTCCTTAGTAAACCATGGCTCGCTCACTCGACCACTTCATCCCTGCCTGACAGGTACATATTTATCAAGGACACGCAGTAGCTGTTCCTTGGATAAGCTCCACATTTCAACTGTGCCCATCCCAAGCATCATTGCCTTTTACCCCAGTATAACTCTTGCCCTGCGATATATACCTGTCACTTTCCATCACTAAACTGACAGGTACATATTTATCAAGGACACGCAGTAGCTGTTTCAACTGTGCCCATCCCAAGCATCATTGCCTTTTACCCCAGTATAACTCTTGCCCTGCGATATATACCTGTCACTTTCCATCACTAAAGTAAACTTAACAAAGTAAACAAACATCACTATCACCAAAGTACTTATCCACTTCCAAATCTAACACCTGGCTGAGTTCAATGCCCAGTACCAAATCCAATGTGGTCTCATCCTTTGTTGGCCTGTCTACATAATGTGTCAGGAAACCATCCTGCACACATTGGACAAAAACTGACCCATCTAAAGTACTTGAACTATAATATTCCTAGTCAATATTTGGAAAGTTAAAGACAGCTACCCTGTCACTTGCACTCCTATCCAGAATCAACTTTGCAATCCTTTCCTTTATATCTCTGCAACTATTCAGAGCCCTATAGAAAACTCCCAACAGGGTGACCTCTGCTTTCCTGTTTCTAACCTCAGCACATACTACCTCAGTAGAGGAGTCCCCAAACATCATTTTTGCCACCGTAATACTGTCCTTGACTAACAATGGCACAATTTCCCCTCTTTTATCATCTTCTTTGTTCTTACAGAAACATCTAAACCCCGAATCTGAAACAACCATTCCTGTCCCTGCTCTATCCATGTGTCCGAAATGGCCACATCGAAGTCCCAGGTACCAACGCATGCTGCAAGATCACCCACCTTATTCTGGATGTTCCTGCCATTGAAATAGACACACTTCAAACCACCTTCCTGCTTGCCACCTTGAAACCATATTTTTGACCTCACTACTCTCAACCTCCCGGACACTGGAAAACAATTGATGTTGCCATCCCCCTGCTCAATTAGTTTAAACCCTCGTGAAGAGCATTAGAAAATTCAACACCCCCCCCCACTCCAGGATATTGGTACCCGTCGAGTTCAGGTGTAGATCATCCTGTTTGTAGAGGTCCCATCTACCCCAGAATGAGCCCCAAATATCCAGGTATCCGAAACCCTCCCTCCAGCACCATCCCTGTAGCCACATGGTCAACTCCTGTCTCTCCCTATTCCTTGCCTCACAAGCATGTGGCACAGGCAATGAACCAGAGACAACTCTTTGTTCTAGTTCCAAGCTTCCACCCTTGCTCCCTGAATTTCTGCCTTAAAACCCCATCCCCTTTTCCTACCTATGTCATTAGTGCACACGTGGATCATAACTTGGGGCTGTTCCCTCTCCCCCTCAAGGATCCTGAAACCACGACCCGAGACATCACGAACCCGTCACAAATTGTTTTCTCCGACAAAGTGATTTGGAACATTCTGTTGACTCACAATTCCTTTACATTTCTGCAAATTCCTGTCCGGTCCTGCAGCTGTTTGACAGATTAAATCCAATTCCATGATTCATTCAGACACGTTGCCACTGAAATTATTTGCAAGTATTCACCAAAAAACGCCCTCCTTTGATATTCCCCAAGGGTACATATTAATGCAAGCAACACCTCAGAACATTGACATAGCTTTTGGCACACGATTAATAAACAGCAATCCTACCACTAATACCCTCCAAACCAACTTACCTGATCCCACTTTGTGCTCCACTTTACACTGTCTATTTACATATTCTCACAATCCAACTTCTCCCCTGCCCCCACACAAGTCAATTGCCCAGACCAGTCCCCTCACAACCCAGATAGCCCTCCCAAATAATCAGAATTACTCCCCCTTACCCAAATTAACACACCCAGCAACCTACCTACCCCTCCAACATGACCAATCTCCTAGCGTAAGCAGCTCTGCCTCACTAATATAACTACATCCCTCCCCAGCCTATGTGTTCTCTGATTGAGATGGCTATGTCCCATCTGGGTCAACACTCCATGGCCAATTCAACTACCTTCCCTGAGCACATGACTATGCCCTGTTTGAATTGAACATCTTCCTTGAACTGACACACCTCCCAATGAACTGACCTGTCAACTGGCTTAACTGCTTCATCAGTGTCCACTGCCCTAACCATTCGTCACTACATATCCACTCCTTAACAGATTTGGATTTTTAAAAGCATAACAGCATACAGCAGCTAATACCATATACAGGGGATGTGCACTGCTCTTTCTTTGATTCTACTGTGTTCAAAGGGCTGATACTCGAGACACTACACAGACAATTTCTGTGTCGGCTAGGACCAGACAACTCTGGTGCGTGGAGTCAGTCAACTCTTTTCACATAGCAGCAATGTCTCATAGGTCAATACAGTTTAGGGTTATCTTTTTTTAATTGGATATTTTGAAGCTTTTAAAGACAAAGAAATGAATTGTATCTACGTCAGGGTACCAAAGTACACCATGGCTACTGCGTCTTCCAATTACAGATACCTCAAAATCTGGCACTGGCTGGACAGAGCCATCTGGACTTTTGCCATTTGCTGCAAAGAATGGCATCAATCCCTTTCATTATACTGTCCGCCATTACCACCACATTCCTTCTTCGTTCCCACATCTGGAATGGCTTCCTATGCGATGGTCAGTTCGCTCATCCACCCTACAGCCATAATTCTCATTCAAAGAAGCTGGGAAAACCTCAAACCTGTTGTACAGTTGCTAAGGCTGTGGCTTCTGTCCTTTTGTCTCCTCGCTTGCTCACTTACAGTCATACTGTCCTGTCCCTGACCACTGAGAAAATCAGAAGAACATACCATAAAGGGCTGTGACTGCCTCCAGAACAAAGAGTCTAGGTAACTTTCCACCTCCTCGATGTACTGCAGTGTCTGTATTTCAGGCACTTGCTGATGTTCCTGCAATCACAAGCACTGACTGCAGATGTATTTGCCCTGGATCAGACAGGCATCCAGAAGCTCTCATTATTCTTCAAGTGCAGCACATCACCTGATCTGTCATCCCCATGTCAATTATATCAAATATGAATTAGTAGAAGCTTACACCCCCCAAAAAGGGTTTTAAGCAGTTTGTAAACTTTACAAGACTTATGAAACAATACCAAAAAGAGGTACAGTTACTCATAATACCAATTACTGTTTTATCTTTTAAATTAAAACAAAGAATTGCAGATGCTGCAAATCTAAAACATGTAAATTGCTGGAGAAACTCAGCAGACTCTGTCTGCATCCATGGAGAGAAAGAGTGAACATTTTGGGTCCAGTGATGCTTCTTCAGAACTGATGGCAGACAGGTAATAGTCATAGAGTCATAAAATATAAAACAGACTCTTCGGTCCAATTCTTCTGCGTTGACCGGATATCCCAATCTCACCTAGTCCCATTTGCCAGCATGTGGCTCATATCTCTCTAAACCCTTCTTATTCATCTACCCATCCAATCCTTTTTAATGTTGTAGTTGTACCCACCTCCACCACTTCTGCTGTGATTCGTTCCATACATGCATCACCCTTTGCATGAAAAATTGCCCCTCAGGCTCCTTTTAAATCTTTTCCCCTCTCACCTTAAACCTATGCCCTCTAGTTTTGGACTTCCCCATCTGAGGAAAAAGACCTTGATTAATCACCCTATCCAAGCTCATGATTTTATAAATCTCTGAGGTCACCCCTCAGTCTCCGACGCTCCAAGGAAAAAAGCCCCAACCTTATTCAGCTTCTCCCTGTAGTTCAAATCCTCCAGTCAAAGACACATCCTTGTAAATCTTTCCTGCACCCTCTCAAGTTTAACAAGATCCTTCCTATAGAAGGGCGACCAGATTTGTATGCAGTATTCCAGAAGTGGCCTCACCAGTGTCCTGTACCACTGCAACATGACATCACAACTTCTATACACAATGTTATGACCATCGAAGGCAAGCATGCCAAATAGCTTCTCAACCACCCTGTCTCCTGATTTTCAGGGCATTATGCACCTGCACCCCTAGGTCTCTTTGTTCAACAACATTTCCCAAGGACTGACCAATCACTGTATAAGTGCTGCCCTGGTTTGCCATACCAAAATTCAACAACTGGACCTCACATTTATCTAAATTAAATTTCACCTGAGATTCCTTACTGCATTGACCCATCTGATCAGGGTCCCATTGTACTCTGAGATAAACTTCTTCACTGTACACTACACCACCAATCTGCAAACTTATGAACCATATCTCCAATATTCACATCCAAATCATTGATATGAATGGCAAAAAGCAGTGGAAGCAGCACTGGTCACAGGTCTGCAGTCCAAAAAACATTCCTCCATCCTCTGTCTCCTATCTTCAGGCCAAATTTGTATCCATTTGGCTAGTTCCCCTGGATCCCATGTAACTCAACGTTACTAACCAGTCTACCATGCAGAACCTTGTCAAATGCTTTACTGAAGTCCATATAGACAATGTCTACTGCTCTGCCTTCATCAATCTTCTTTATTATCTCTTCAAAAAACTCAAAGTTAATGAGGTGTGATTTTCCAAAGCCATGCTGACTATCCCTAATCAGTCCTTGCCTTTCCAAATGCACAGAAATCCTGTCCCTCAGAATCACCTCCAACATTAACACTGACTCACCAATCTATACTTTCCTGGCTTTTCCTTACAGCCTTTCATAACTAATGGCACCACATTAGCCAACTCCCAGTCATGGCACCTCACCCATGGCTATCGATGATACAAACATCTCAGCAAGGGGTCTAGCAATTTCTTCCCTAGCTTCCCACAAAGTTCCTTGAAACACCTGTTCAGGTCCCAGGGATTTAACTACCTTTAGCATTTTAAGACCTCCAGCACCTCCACTTCGGCAATATATGGACACTTTTCAAGATATCGCTATTTATTTCCCCAAGTACCCTAGCATCCATGTCCTTCTCTGCAGTAAATACTGATGTGAAATACCCATTTAGTATGTCAGCTATCTCCCATGATTCCACACATCGATAACCTTGTTGACATGTAAATAGGCCCTATTTTGTCTCTATTTACTCTTTTACCTCTAATATATTTATAGAATCAAGGAGAGTCCAAAGAGATTTATGACCTCTTTTTGCCCTCCTGACTTCCCTCTTAAGTATACTCCTACTACCCTTATCCTTTTCTCGGGATTCACTCAATCCCGGCTGTTTGTACTTGATAATATGCCTTGTTCTTTTTCTTGACCAGAGCCTCAATTTCTCTGGGCATCCAGTATTTCCTACACCTATCTTCACACTAACTGGATGGGGGTTGGGGGTCTTGCTGCTGCTGTAAGACAATGCTAACAAGGTCATCATCCCTTTTCCACCCATATAGCTTCACTGGACAGTCTCCCAGGAATATCCTAAGTACAGTCATGATGTTCTCACGAACCAAAAATGCCACTCCCCTCCTCTCTTGCCTTCCTTTCTACATTTCTTGTAACATCTGTTCCGTGGAATATTAAGCTGCCAGTCCTGGGGCCTTGTTTCTGTGATAGGTATGATATCCTAGGCACATGTTCCCAACCACACCCTAAGTTCATCTACCTTACCCGTCAGGCTTCTTCCATTGAAGTAAATGCAGTTTAATTTATCAGTCTTAACTCGTTCTCTATCAAGCCTTGTCTGCCTTTACTATTCAACTTGCTCTCCTTATCTACAGTAACAGCCTCAGCCTTTTCTCAATATCGCTTTGGTTTCCATTCCTTACTAGTTTAAAGCCTCCCGAGTAACATTAGCAAATGTGCCCACAAGGATGTTGGTCCCTTCCAATTTAAGTGGAACCTATATCTCTTATACAGGTCATTTCTACCCCTGAAGAGATCCCAATGGTCCAAAAATGTGAATGATTGCTTCCCACACCAGCTCCTCAGTCACACATCTGTCTGCTCTATCCTCCTTTTCCTACTCTCGCGAGCACATGGCAGTCCAAATATTACTATCCTTGAGGCCCTATTATTTAAATGGCCTACCTGGTTTCCTATATTCTACCTGCAAAACCCCAATCCTTTCCTTACCTATATCAATGGTACCAACATGACCAATGACCATACTCCCCTTTCAGAATATTCTGCTACCCCCTCCAAGACATCCTTCGCCTTGGCACCAGGGAAGCAAAACACCATCTTCCTGTCTTGCTGACAACTGCAAAAATGCCCATCTATGCCCCAGACTAACAAGTACTCTACTACAATCAATTGCTTGGAACCTGACATACACCTCATTCTAGCAGTACTAGAAACCTGGCTGTCCACCCTATACTCCCAAGAGGCCACCTCCGCTACAGTATCCAAAACAGCATACCTGCTTGAGATGGGTAAAACCACAGGAGTATCCTGCACTACCTGGCTACCTCTCCTACCATTCCTAGTGATCAACCATCTACCTAACTGTATCTGTGGTGTCTCCATCACCCTGAAATTGCCATTCATCACATCCCCTTGCTCTTGTAAACCCTTCACTGCCTCTAACTGCCCCTCCAACTAATCCACACTGTCCGTTAGGATTTGCAACCAAACACACTTCCTGCAGACAAAGTCTCCAGGAATATTCATATTCTTCTTGATCTTCCACATCTGACAGGAAGAGCACATCACCCTACTAAAAACTACTTCTACCCTTTAACAATCTACACACCAGAAATTACTGAAAACCAAATACTGCAATTTAAGCCAAGTGGGTTGTATTAGCACAGTCTTAGTGCTCAAAAACACTGCTCCAGGATAACTTAATAACAATCCTTAATATTAAAAATCAACCAGAGACAAATCACATTATAAACTTTAAATAAATGCCCTGACCTTACTCACTATTAGAGAAATAGTGGCATTTATGCAGAAGGGGCAGGAGAGGGAGCTGGAGGTAAAGGATTAAGCAATAAGTGGACATGGAGCCCAAAGAGCAAGACAGTTAGGCAAACTATGTGATGGATGATGGTAAGCCAGGGAGAAGGAAGAGCTGCCAATGGGGAGCATAAATAGGTGAAAATGGGTTGGCTGTGCTAAAAGCAGCCATGTGATAACAGAGCCTGGGGTGAGTAAAAGACTCAGAAGAAGGTGTTGTGAAGCTAAAATTATTGAACTCAATATTGAACTCCTGAAGCCTGCAGAGTCCCCAAGTGGAAGTTGTTCTTCCAGCTTGTGTTGAGCCTCACTGGAGAACTGCAGCAAGACAGAAATGCTGGCCTGGGAACATGGTGGTGTGTTGAAGTGGCAGGTAACTGGAAGCTCGGGGTCATTCTGCAGACAGGATACAGATGTACCGCAATGCGGCCACCCAGTCTGCGTTTCATATCCCCAGTGCAGAGGAGTCCACAAGGTGAGCAACAACTACAGTAGACTAGATTGAGTGATGTACAGGTAAATTACTACTTAACCTGGATAGTGTATCTGGAGCTTTGGATAGTGAGAGAGGAAATTAACAGGCAGGCGTTACACCTTCTGCAGTTGCATAGGAAGATGCCGTGGGCCATTGGAAAGCCTTGGGGGTGGAGGAGGAGGGGCCAAGGGTACCCCAGAGGGAATAGTCCTTACCAATGCTGACAAGGGAGGGGAATGTGCATCTGGTGTGGCATCCTGCTGGAGGTGATAGAAATGGCAGATTATGATCCTTTGGATGCAGATCCTGGTCAGGTGAAAAGCGAGGACCAACGCACTCTCTTGGTGTTATGGGAGGGAAAGGGAAGGGGTGAGGGCAGATGTGCAGGAAATGTATTGGACACAGTTGAGGGACCTGTTCAGTGGCAGGAATCCTCGACTGAGGAACAAGGTAGATATTTCTGAGGCCCCCCTTCAGAAGACAGCATTATTAGAACAGACGCAACGGAGGCAGAAAAACTGGAAGAATGGAGTGGAGCCTTTATAGAAATCAGGGCATAAGGTTGTATAATCCAGGCAACTGAGAGAGTTTGTAATAGAATATCGGTGGCCAGCCTTTCCCCAGAAATGGAAACAGATGTCGAGTAAGGAAAGGGAGGAGTCAGAGATTGACCAGCTGAAGATGAGAGAAGGCAGGAAATCGAAAAATTTCTCCTGTTCCAGACGGGAGAGGGAAGCAGCATTTGATGATGTCATCAACATACCAGAGAAAGAATTGTGAAAAAGGACCAGAGGAGAAGTGGAACAAGGAATGTTCCACGTACCTGACAAAGAGACATGCACCACTGTGGCTCATGCAGGTACACAGGACAAAGTGGGGACTGCAGATGCTGGATATCAGAGTCAAAAAGTGTGGCACTGGAAAAGTACAACCAGTCAGGCAGCATCTGAGGAGCAGGACTGTCAACATTTCAAGCATAAACTCTTCATTAGGCATGATAGTGAGGTGGAAATATCACATTCCTGATGAAAAGCTTATGCTCGAAACGTCGAGTTTCCTGCTCCTCGAATGCTGCCTGACCGGCTGTGCTTTTTCAGCACCACACGTTTTGGCCCATGGCAAACATATCTTTGATATCAACAACACTTTTGATAAAGTCCCACATGGGAAACTGACAAGAAAGGAGAGAGCCTATGGGATCCAAGAAAATTTGCTGAGTGGCAGGAAGCTGAGGGTTATTGGTAAGGGGTGTTTTACCAACTGGAAGTATGTGTTCAGTGAGGTCCCACAGGGATCAGCGTTGTGGCTCTTGCAGTTGGTGGGGTAGCATAGTGGCTCAGTGATTAGTACTGCTGTCTCCCAGAGACCTGGGTTTGATTCTACCCTCAGACAACTGTCTGTGTGGAGTTTGCACATTCTCCCACATCTGCGTGGGTTTCCTCTAGATGCTCCGGTTTTCTCCCATAGTCCAAAAATGTGCAGATAAGCTGAATTTGCCATGCTAAATTGCCCATAATATCCAGGGATGTGTAGGTGAGATGGGTTAGCCATGGGTTATGCAGGGTTAAAGATATAGGTTGGGGTGGTGGGTTGTGGAGATGTTCTTTGGAGGGTCGGTGTGGACCCGATGGGCTGAATGGCCTGCTTTCACACTATGATCTAAATGATTGATACCTCCTACATTCAAATTTAAATCAGCAAGTTCACAGATGATACAAAAATTGACAGGATGGTAATTAGTGAGGAGGATAGCCTTAGATTACAGGAAGGTATGGCTGAGCTGGTCAGATGGGCTGAACAACGGCGAATGGGATTCAATCCAGAGAAGTGTGAGGTGATGCACTTGGGGAGGATGAATAAAGCAAGTGAATACATGATGAGCTGTAGGACCCTGGGAAGCACTGAAGATCAGAGGGACTTTGGTGTGCTTACACATTGGTCCCTTAAGGACAGATGGATCAAGTAGTTAAGAAGGTGTATACTTGCCTTTATTAGTTGAAGCACTGAGTTAAATAGAAAGGTGGCGATTCTGGAACTACATAAAATATCAGTTAGGCCAGAGCTAGAATACTGTGTCAGTTCTGGAATCCACATAACTGGATGGATGTGATAGCACTGGAGAAAGTACAGAGAGGCATTACAAGGACGTAGCCTGGGATGTAGGCTTTCAATTATGAAAAGAAATTGGACCGACAAGTTGTTTTCCTTAGAAGAGGAGAGATGGAGAAGGGGACATGATTGAGATGTATAAAGTCATGGGACACATAGGTAGGAGAGACAGGAAGAGATTTTTCCTCTTGATAGAGAGATTAATGACAGATGATATAAATAAAAGGACAGAAAGTTTAGATGTGATGTGAGGATCATAGAGGAATCACAGTGCAGCAAAAAAATTTAGCCCATCAGGTCTGCACTCACCATCCAAACAGTATCCTATCCAGACCCCCAACGTATCCCGGTAACCCTGCATTTAATTTAGCTAAGTCACCCAGCCTGCATATCCCCGGACTCTATGGGGCAATTTAGCATTGCCAATCCATTGCACATCTTTGGAGGAAACCTGAGCACCTGGCAGAAACCGAGGTAGACATGGGGATAACGTACAAACTCCACACATTCACCCAAGGCTGGAATTGAACCCGGGTCCTGGTACTGAGAGGCAGCAGTGCTTACCATTGCACTCTGTGCCACTCCATTTTGGGTGAGGAAAAACATTTTCATCGAGAGGTCAGAGAGTAGTGGGAATCTGGAACTCATTGCCTTTAAGAGTGATAGACACCAAAACCATTATAACATTGAAGAAGTATTTCAATGAACACTTGCAATGCCAAGGCATACAAGACTATGGCCAAGTGCTGTAAAATGGGATTCGCACAGTTAGATGCTTGGTTCTGATCGGCACAACTTACTTGATGGACCAAGGGGCCTTTTTCCGTGTTGTCGATCTCTATAGCTTTGACTCTATCATTACTTGGCTTTTGTCTTACTCAGGCAAAACCTCCCTCACACTGACTGTGCACTCATTTACTAATAGTTCCAAAATAAGTGAGAAAATAGGGCAGCTACCACGTTCTGCAAGATTGAATGGTGTAATTTTTACAGATGCAATTCAAATTGGTGTTCCTATGATTATATATCTTGGGATGAACATTTGAAACAGATGAGAATTCTACACAGCTCCTGAAGGTCAATTCAAGCTCCACCTGTGTTGCCAAATGCATGTTCGAACAGCAAAGACTAGACTCAACAGCAACAGTTGTGGATGACTTGCACTCCCTCAGTTCCCTCCAATATAACTATATTGGTGTACGGGTGGATTCTACGGGTGTATATTACAAGCTGGCCTTATCAACAATCTGGGGAGGATATGCAATCTGGGTTTCAGATATAATCTTGTATTTGTACAGTCTGGGGCTCTCAGAAACTCTGAGGGTGTATGTACAATCTGGATTGTATTTCTACAATTGGGGTTGTACAGATGCACAAGCTGGGGATGCATATACCCTCTGGACATTTATACACAATCTGGAGGAACATACTCTATCTGGGATTCTTTTATATATATGGGTGCAGAACCTAGGGGTACTTATAATCTGCAGGTATTTATGATTGTTGGGATATATACACTTGGGGGCAGTGTATACATTTTGGGTTGTATATGTAATCTTTGGTGTCGATGCATTCTTGGGTGTGTACAAAATCTGGAGTTGTATACACAATCTGGGAGGGGTTACATACAACTATCTCCAGGTATATACTCTCTGTGGGATGTAGATGGTCAAAGGTTGTTAACACAATCTGGGGTTGTATCCGCAATCTGAAGGGGTGTACAAAATATGGAGACACATGCAGAAATGGAGAGGTATCTACATCCTGGGAGGTTTTACACAGTGTGGGTTAGGTAACAATCTACATATGTACACACAGAGGTTGTAGGCACAATCTAAACTCTGGGGGAGTATAAACAATCTGGAACGGTATTTACACGAGGGAATGTATGCACACCTAGGGGTTGTATTCAACATGTTGGAGGTTCCATACACTCCAAAGATGCATCTGCAGTCTGGAGTTGTATCTAAAATCTAAGGTATGTACAGACAATCTGGTGTTGTATCCACATTCCAGTGAGAATACACACTCTTGGGGTGTGCCTACAATTTGGGGATCATATACATTCTGGAGGAGGTACATGCACAACCTGGAGCTGTGTACACACAGAGTTAAATACACATTCTGGGTTATGGACATTCAAGGGCTTTCTACACATTGGAAGCTATGTGCACTCTGGCGTATGTACACACTCTGGAGGTTATATACACAGTCTGGGGGGGTATATACATTAAGGGTTTGAATCCATAATCTGGGGCTGTGTCCATACACTGGTATATGTATACTGGGGTTTATGTACACACTGGAGCTGTGCACACACTCTAGGGGTTATAGTCATTCTGCATGTACTCTCTCAGAGGATGCTGCCTTACCCGCTGTGATTTCCAGCATTTTTTTTCAGTACAGATTCCAGTAATTTGCTCCTGGTGAATGTACAAACTCTGGGGGTTACATACACACTGGATGGAGTATGTACACATTCTGGGGGTTATACCCATTCGCGTACTCCCTGACGGTTACATACACTCTGGGATATTTACAC
>NC_057725.1:68494382-68544523 GCF_004010195.1 Chiloscyllium plagiosum | reverse complement strand
ATCCACTCTATCTATCATTTATCAATGTTCCCTCTGAAATATGCTTTCAGCAAGTCAGTCAATGATGAATAAATACATTTAGTCAATAATAGTAAATGAAATTCTGAACTTTCAAATAACTCATACTGTGGAGAAATGCTTATAGTTTCTTTTAGTAAAAATCAATTTTAAAAAAATTTTATTTGAATAAAATCCTCAACGTTATTGTCACTGGCAGAATTCAAAGCAATGTGCCTGGCATTAAGAGTCCATGTAGAGAAAGATGAGAAAAAAAGAGTAATGATCCAGTTTTGCTCGCTCCTTTATGCCATACTCGGTCAAATGCAAGGCTGTTGATGTACCAACATCATAACACACAGAGCTAATGTGCGTTGGGAACCTAAGGAAGCATTGGGAATCTAACCATTGCATAACCTGGGCTGTCAGAGTATCCCTGTACAAAGCCTTAACAAGCTGGGAAAAACAACATTTAAATAAATTTGTTTATGTTGTCTGCTGTTATGGTCTGATTTATTGTAGACTGTGGCAAGTTAATTACTGGGTGGTCTGTATGTGGACCAGTTTTGCTCCCTTTGTAAATGCAATTGTTTTTTTCAACCATTGAAAATACAGCCCTCATACTTAGTCAATGGTGATCTAAAGAGTCAGCCATACATACACCAATTCTGAAATTGAAAAATTTCATCATACCACCTGCATCAGGAACAGTTGTGCATGTGCTGATGGCCACAGTCTGGCTGGGATGCACAGGCACAGCTGTTCCTGCTAAACGTCTAGCTTACAGAAGTTACAGTGAAAAGTTTAAGATGTATCAGGTTTTAAGCAAGTAAAGAGGTAAAAAGGGGAGGGGCAGAAAGAACATTTGGGAAGGTCTGTAATAGGATCAGAGCTAAGAGAGATTAAATGACAAAAAGGATAATGGTGAAAGTTAAAACTTAAATTGCAAAAGTTTTTAAGTTTCTTATGAATAAAGGTAAGAATAGAAAAGCCACAGGATTAGGTGGGGTTCCAACAGAGATTTTAAAACTTGGAAGAGCAGAGTTTGCTCGTCATTTCCTTCAACCGTTCCAGAAAATCTGGGACAAAAATGAAATCGCTGTAGGTGTAAGAGAGGCTGCTGTCACCATCAGGTTCAAATAAGGAGACAAAGTGGACTGTTGAGTCAGAGTCAAGCAAGGATGTGTCATCATCCCCACCCTTTTCTCCATCTTCATTGCCACCATTTTTTATCTTGTCAAAAATAATCTTCACAGTAGTCTGCAGGATAGACAGAAAACTTTTTATTCTTGACCAGTTGAAATCCAAGAAGCAAATAGACAATAGGTGCAGGAGTAGACCATTCTGCCCTTCGAGCCAGCACCACCATTCATTATGATCATGGCTGATCATCCTCAATCAGTATTCTGTTCCTGCCTTATCCCCATAACCCTTGATTCCACTATCCTCAAGAGTTCTGTCCAACTCTTTCTTGAAAGTATCCAGAGACTTGGCCTCCACAGCCTTCTGGGGCAGAGCATTCCACACACTCACCACTCTCTGGGTGAAGAAGTTTCTCCACAACTCTGTTCTAAATGGCCTACCCCTTATTTTTAAACTGTGTCCTCTGGTTCGGGACTCACCCATCAGCGGAAACATGCTTCCTGCCTCCAGAGTGTCCAATCCTTTAATAATCTTATACGTCTCAATCAGATCCCCTCTCAGCCTTCTAAACTCAAGGCTATACAAGCCCAGTTGCTCCAATCTTTTAACGTAAGGTAGTCCCGCCATTCCAGGAATTGACCTTGTGAACCTACGGCTGCACTTCCTCAATAGCCAGAATGTCTTTCCTCAAATTTGGAGTCCAAAACTGCACATAATATTCCAGGTGCGGTCTCACCAGGGCCCTGAACAGCTGCAGAAGAACCTCTTTGCTTCTATACTCAATCCCTCTTGTTATGAAGGCCAGCATGCTTTTAGCTTTCTTACTGCCTGCTGTACCTGAATGCTTGCTTTCACTGACTGATGTACAAGAACACCTAGATCTCGTTGTACTGTCCCTTTACCTAACTTGACTCCATTTAGGTAGTAATCTGCCTTCCTGTTCTTGCCACCAAAGTGGATAACCACACATTTATTCACACACTGCATCTGCCATGCATCTGTCCACTCACCTAGCCTGTCCAGGTCACCCTGTAATATCCTAACATCCTCCTCACATTTCACCCTGCGACCCAGCTTTGTATCATTAGCATATTTGCTAATACTACTTTTATACCATCATCTATATCATTAATGTATATTGTAAAAGGCTGCAGTCCCAGCACTGATCCCTGCGTTACCCCACTGGTCACCGCCTGCAATTCCGAAAGGGAGCCTTTTGTCACTACTCTTTGTTTCCTGTCAGCCAACCAATTTTCAACCCAAGTCAGTATTTTGCCCCCAACACCATGCGCCCTAATTTTGCTCACTAAATGATACTGACCTTGCTTGTGAAACTTCAGGGTGCAGATGACAATGCCATCTCTTCTCTCTCTCTCTCTCGAAAGTGAATCATCAAGCTTTGCTCAATACCTTTGCAGTAGCATGCCAAAGAATTGGTCTCAGCCTCAACTTCAAGAAAACTCAAATCCTTTACCAACCCATTCCCAAGTCAAGTTCCAGTCCAGATCAATGGAGAAATCCTCCTAAATGTGGAATGTTTCTCTTACTTGGGAAGCTACCCCTAATTCAAAGCTGACACCAGTGTGAAGATTCAACATTACATCCAGTCTGTAAGTGCCACCTTCAGACACTTAAGAATGAGAGTTTTCTATGACTAACATTTATGCTGACATCAAAATCCATGTTTGTAAGGCAATCATACTTTTAACTCTTTTCTAAGGCTCTGAAACTCGGACTACCTCAACGAGCTGGAGAAGTACCATCAACGCTGTTTGAGACGGATCCTCTGCATCAGCTGGGAGGACAGACGTACTAACATCTGTGTCCTTGAAGGAGCCAATAGCACAAGCATTGAGGTCATGATCATCTAAAACCAACTGTGTGCTTCAGGTGTCTGAGTTCTAACTGCTAAAGCAAATCATCTTTGTCCAGCTTAAGGAAGGCACTCAAACGAGAGGAGGATAAAAGAAGCATTTCAAAGACTCCTGGAAAGCATCCCTCAAGAAATGCAAAAAAAGATGTCAATGCCTAGGAGGACCTTGTTCAGAAGAAACTGACTTGAAGGAAGCTCTTGTATGAAGGGGCACGATTCTTTGAGAACACCTATTGGTGAAAGGAAGTATAAATCGTTCTGATTAAAGTGCTTTTCATCAGTGCAGATTGGCTATAATGCTATAGTGGATGCTGTTTGGATAATGTATACTTTCTACTGCAACAGGTACAGCAATTTTCTGTAGTGATCTTCTACAGTGCGATTTTCTATAGCAGTTTTCCATAGCGTAATTTTATATAGCGCAAGGTCACAGAGGAATGAAACTTGACACGTTATAGCAGAATGACCTGTACAGAATAGGAACTGGAGAAAGGAATGGTGGCACGGTGGCATAGTGGTTAGCACTGCTGCCTCACAGCACCAGAGACCCAGGTTCAATTCCTGCCTCAGGCGACTGACTGTGTGGAGTTTGCACGTTCTCCCCGTGTCTGCGTGGGTTTCCTCCGGGTGCTCCGGTTTCCTCCCACAGTCCAAAAATGTGCAGGTCAGGTGAATTGGCCACGCTAAATTGCCCGTAGTGTTAGGTAAGGGGTAAATGTAGGGGTATGGGTGGGTTGCGCTTCGGCAGGTCGGTGTAGACTTGTTGGGCCGAAGGGCCTGTTTCCACACTGTAATGTAATGTAATGTAATCTGTAAAAAATCTGTAATCTGAATGCCAGTGATTTCAAGGCAAAGGACCAATTCCATCTCCTGGAATCTCCTGAAAAATGTGTGGTTGGAGATATGACTCTAGAATCACATTCATAAGCCATGCCAGGACCCACAGAATTTCCGAAGTCGATAATCATACTCATAAGCAAGCAATTGATAATGATGATGAGTGGTTTCCAGCTGTTGTTTTTGGCTCACTGTTCTGACCATTACCAAAACTACCCAGAATGTGCACAGCAAGTGGTCCACCTAGCTTCTCGTGCATTTTACAGAGTAATTTTGAAACGGGTTTGAACCCATTTGCAATTTTATTTAATCCAGCACTAAAGTCAGCAAGTAGACCGAAGTACATTGAGGGTGTCAGGATCTGTGACTGCAATAAAGGTACGCCGTATGGAAGTTGTACCCTTGTATCTGTTGCCCTCGCCTTTCTAGAAAGTAGGGGTCACAAGTTTGGCAAAGTTAATGTTTAATCTCTCAGATGTTCATGGGATTCAGTAATAATAATGCCAATAAATATCAAGGAGTGATGGTTATCACTCTTATTGGAGATGGTCATTGCCTGGCACTTATGTGGTGCAAATGTTACTTTCCATTTTTCAGCCCAAGCCCGCATATTGTCCAGATCTTGCTGCATTTGAACATGGACTACTTCAGTATCTGATGGTCACGAATGGTGCTGAACACTGTGTAATCATCATGAACACCCCCAACTTCTGACCTTTTGATGGAAGGAAGGTCATTGATGAAGCAGATGAAAATGGTTGACCTTGGCGAACTTCTGCGGCTATGTCCTGGGACTGAGTTAATTGACTTTGAACAACAGCATTTCCTATATACCAGGTATGATGCCAACCAACATGCCCTGATTTCCATTGATTTCAGTTTTGCTTGGGTTCCTTGATGCCACTCTCAATCAAATGAAGCCTTGATATCCAGCGCAGTGACTCTCACCTCACTTCTTACAACCATGTCTGTAATGAGGTCAGGGGCCGTGTGACCCTGGCAAAACCGAACTGGGGATTAATTGGTTGGTTATTGTTGAGTGAGTGCTGCTCAACAGCTCTGTTGATGACACTTTACGTCACTTTGTTGATGTTTGAGGGTAAACTGGTGGGGCGGTAATTGGCTATGTTGGATTTTTCCTGCTTTTTATGCACAGAACAGAAGTGGGCATTGTACTGGAACAGTTTGGCTAGGGACATGGCATGCTGTGGAGACTGCTCTTCAGTAATATTCCTAGAATATTGTCGTGGCTCAAAGCCTTTGCAGTATCCAGTGGATTCAACTTCACTCATTCGTCTGGTACTAAATTATCAGACTACTTATTCAAAATCCAATACTGATCGTGCTGAAAATTCATCAAATTAAATTTTGGAATCTGAAGCATTTATTTTCAGCTCTGCTCCACCTCCGTTCCCTAGCTACCAACTTCACCTCACTCCCTGGCAACAGTCTAAACCAGTCTGCTTGCAATTCTGGTGTCAAACATGATTCCAAGCTAGGTACCAACTACATACCTGCACACAGATTTCCACCTCCACAACATTGCCAACTGTTTCCCGTCTCCACTCAGCTGTTGCTTAGATTCTCATTCATGCCTGTGTCACCTCTTGACTAGACTAATCCAAAATACTCTTGGCTGCCCTCCCACTGTATCTACTGTAATCTCCCTTCTTTGAACTCCATTATAGCCAAACACTGTTAACCGTGTCCTAACATGCACCAAATCATACAGTCATAGACATGTGCAGCAAGGAAACAGACTATTCAGTCCAACTTGTCCATGCTGATCAAATATCCTAATCTAGTCCAAATGCCAGCACTTGCCCATATCCGTCTAAACTCTTCCTGTTCATATACCCATCCAGATGTCTTTTAAATGTTGTAATTGTACCAGCCTCCACCACCTCTTCTGGCAGCTTATTCCATACACGCACCACGCTCTGTATAAAAAAGTTGCCCCTTAGGTACCTTTTAAATTTTTCCCCTCTCACTCTAAACCTATGCCCTTTAGTTCCGGTGTCCCCCACCCAGGGAAAGACTTTGTTGATTTACACTATCCTTTTCACACATTATGCCAGTGCCCACAGACTTAGGTTGGTCTGTGGAATGTTGAGGAATGTTTTCATTTTAAAGTTTACAGCTGGGTTTTCAAATCACCTCATGGTTATGCCCGTCCATATTTCCATAATCTCCTCGAGCCCCACAACCCTTCAAGATATTTGTGCTCATGTAATTCTAATCTCTTGAGCATCCATGATGTTTATTGTTCTGTCGTTGCCAGCTGTGCCTTCCTTTCATTGTCTCACCTTTGAGCTCTGGAATTCCACCTTTTGACCTCTGCCTCCTCTACCTTATTTTCTCCCCTTGTAACACCTCTCGAAATCCACACCTTTGGCCAAGTTTGAGATTATCTGACCTAATATCGTTTTATGTTTCTGACCATCAGTTTTGTATAATGCTGCTGTGAAGTGTTGTCGCATGTTTTATTTTGTTAATGATGGTCCACAATAAGAAATGAAGTAGGATCAGATGGTGGACAATCTGTGTGGGTAGAATGGAGGAACTGCAAGGGTGATAAAAAACCATAGTTGGAGTTTTGTACAGGGCTCCAAATAGTAGTCAGGAGCTAGGATGCAAGATACACCAGGGGATAGAAAAGATGTGCAGGAAAGGCAAACATACAGTAATGATGGGGGATTTCAAAGTTAAAAAATCACACAACACCAGGTTATAGTCCAACAGGTTTAATTGGAAGCACTAGCTTTCGGAGCTCTGCTCCTTCATCAGGTGGTTGTCATTAAGTGCTTCCAATTAAACCTGTTGGACTATATCCTGGTTTTGTGTGATTTTTAACTTTGGACACACCAGTCCAACACCAGCATATCCAAGTCATGGAGGATTTCAATATGCAGATGGACTGGGAAAATCAGGTTGGTGGTGGATTGCAAGAAAAGGAATTTGTGGAATGTCTGCAAGATGGCTTTTTGGAGCCGCTTGTGGTGGAGCCCACTAGGGGATAGGCAATACTGGATATAATGTGGCAGACTTCATAAGGGAGCTTAAGGTGAAGGAACCCTGAGGAGGCACTGATCAAAATACAATTGAATTTACTCTGCAGTTTGAGAGGGAGAAGATAGAATCAGAGGTAATGGTATTACAGTTGAATAAAGGCAGCTTAGAGGCATGAGGGAGAATCTGGGGTGGAATTAACTGGGGGAGGAGCCTAGCAAGAAAGAGAATGGAACACCACTGGCCTTGAGTTTCTGGGAGTAATTCAAGACACAGCAGGAATTCATCCCGAGGAAAAAGAGCACAGTACTGGGAGGATGAGGCAACCATGGATGGCTAGGGAAGTCAGGGATAGCAGAAAAGCAAAAGAGAAAGCATATATTGAGGCGAAGGGCAATGGGAAGCCAGAGGATTGGGAAGCTTACAAATACCAACAGAGGGCAACAAAAAAGGTAATAAGGAGAGAAGAGATTAAATATGAGGGTAAGCTAGGCAGTAATATAAAGGAAGACTGTTATAATTTCTTTAAGTATATAAAGAGCAAAAGAAAAGCAAAGGTGGACATTGGGAGAATGACACTGGAGAGATAGTAGTGGGAAACAAAGAAATGGATTGAGGAACTGAATAATTACTTTGCTTCAGTCTTCTTGGTAGAAGACACAAGTAATATCCCAAAAATTCAAGAGAGTGAGGGGGCAGAGCTAAGTATGGTGGTCAAGGAGAAGGTGCTAGAGAAACTGAGTGGCCTGAAGGTGGATAAATCACCTGGACCAGATGGACTACACCCCAAAGTTCTAAGGGAGATAGCTGAAGAGATAACGGAGGCATTAGTGATGATCTTTCAGGATTTGCGAAGGTTTGTAGCTAAGGTTGAGGTTTAGGGTGTAGGTTTGCTCACTGAGCTGTAGGTTTGATATCCAGACGTTTCATGACCTGGCTATGTAACATCATCAGTGGCGAGCTCCAAGTGAAGCGAAGCTATTGTCTCCTGCTTTCTATTTATATCTTTCTCCTGGATGGGGTTCCTGGGGTTTGTGGTAATGTCATTTCCATGCAAGGACTGCCACAAACACTACGTAAGACAAACAGGAAGAAAGTTAGCCACCAGGATACACGAACACCAGCTAGCCACAAAAAGACACGACCCTCTCTCCCTTGTAGCCCTATACACAGATGAAAAGAAAATCACCATTTTGACTGGGACAACACATCTATCCTGGGACAGGCTATGCATAGACATGCCAGAGAATTCCTAGAGGCTGGCACTCCAACCACAACGCCATAAACAAACACATAGATCTAGATGTCATCTATCAACCCCTCAGAAAATGAACAGGAAATGACATCACCACAAACCCCAGGAACCTCATCCAGGAGAAAGATATAAATAGAAAGCAGGAGACAACAGCTTTACTTCACTTGGGGTTGCCACTGATGATGTTACCTAGCCAGGTAATGAAACGTCTGGATATTAAACCTACAGCTCAGCAAGCAAACCTACACCCTAAATCTTTCAGGAATTGCGAAAATCAGGGGTCCCAGAGGACTGGAAATTTGCTCATGTGACACCCCTGTTTAAAAAGGAAGTAAGGCAAAAGGTGGAAAATACAGACTGGTTAGCCTAACCTCGGTCGTGGAAACCATTGTGAAGGATTAGATTTCTGAATACTTGAAAGTATATTGTAAAATAGAGCAAAGTCAGCATGGTTTGATCAAGAGGAGGTCATACCTGACAAATCTGCTCAAATTGATTAAGCAAGTAACAAGCAGGTCAGACCAAGGAGAGCCAATGGATATTGTCTACCTGGACTCAAGAAGACCTTTGACAAGGTGCCAGACAAGAGGCTACTGAGTAAGATAAGGGCAAATGGTGCACAGAGGCACTGTGCTAGCATAGATAGAAGCTTGGCTGTCAAGCAGAAAGCAGAGAGTGGGGGTAACAGGATCCTTTTCAGGATGGCAGCCGGTGACTTGATGTTCTGCGAGGCTCAGTTATGGGACCATAACTTTTCACTTTATACATTAACTATAGACGAAGGAACTGAGGGCATTCTGGTTAAGTTTGCAGACATAACAAATATAGATATAGGGACAGGTAACATTGATGAGGCGAGAGGCTGCAGAAGGAATTGGACAGGTTAGGAGATTGGGCAACGAAGTGCCAGATTGAGTACAATGTGGGCAAGTGTGTGGTTGTGCACTTTGGTGGAAAGAATTGAGTCATAGACTATTTTCTAACTGGGGAGAAAATTCAGAAGTTTGAAGTGCGAAGAGACTTAGGAGTTCTAGTCTAGGATTCTCTCAAGGTAAACTTGGAGGTTGAGACAGTAGTTAGAAAGGCAAATGCAATGATGGCATTTATTTTGAGAGGATTTGAATGTAAAAGCAGGATGTACTTCTGAGGCTCTATAAAGTTCTGGTCAGACTACATTTGGATTATTGTGCGCAGTTTTGGGCTGAAAATCTCAGGAACCATGTACTGGCCCTGGAGCATGTTCAGAGGAGGTTCACGTGAAGGGTCCCAAGAATGAAAAATTGAATATATGAGGAACATTTGAGGACTCTGTGTTTATACTGAATGACGTTTAGAAGGATGAGGGGAGATCTAATTGAAACATATAGAATGGCCTGGATAGGGTAGATGTTGGGAAGATGTTTCCATTGGTAGGAGAGATGAGGACCCGATGGCTTAGCCTTAGAGTAAAGGGAAGATGTTTTAAACAGAAATAAGGAGAAAAGTCTTCAGCCAGAGAGTACTGAATCTATGGAATTCATTTCCAAAGAAGGCTGTTGAGGCTAAGTCTTTGAGTATATTTAAGACTGAGATAGATAGGTTCTTGATTATCAAGAGAATCAAGGGGTAAAGGGAGAAAGCGGGAGAGTGGGTTTGAAAAACTTACCAGCCATAATTGAATGGTGGAGCAGATGCAATGGACCAAATGGCCTAATTTCTGCACTAATGTGTTATGGTCTTATGGAATTGCAGTTGTTGTACATGGAGGTTGTGGCAGGAGTGAACTGTAGTGATGGCTTGCTTATCAAGGGGGCTGCTTTGTCTTGGGTGCTATCAAGCTTCTTGAATCCTTTGGAATTGTCTTTGTCCATGCTTGGATCAAGGCTGCAATGAGATCTGGAATTGAGTGATCCTATGGGAACACAAGATGAGCAACAGTGAGCAGGTTTTTGAGCAGTAAGTGCTATTTTCTCAATCTGTTTTTGAAACCTTCCCACACTTTGCTGATGATTGAGAGTGGACAGATGAGACAGTAACTGGCTGGGTTTGTCCAGCACGTTATTAACAGAAAAACCCATACATTCTTGATCTTTTTGTGTTCAATATAATTGCAAGTTTTATCCTTTTGTTCAATATTGTAAATGTTGTGAAAGGCGAATTATGTTAGGAGGAGGTGCTCAATGAGTGAAGCTTTTTTTTAACATGGCAAACATTCCAAAGAGAGAAACGTGATCAAAACTGAGATAGGGTTCTGATGAATTTCTGGTTCCTTTCAATAAATCCATTGAACAAAACAGTAACTATTCCAGTTATACAGGCTGCTGTGCAATCATTTTGTTTCTATAGACTTCAGGATGGTCCAGACTCCATACACAGATCCAAATAGGGCCAGAAGTGATTTATCCAGCAATCCCACACTACAAGGAGCTAGAAAATGTTGAATTCCTGAGCTGCATGAGAGATTAGGCCTGTTCCACAATTAGTATCATAGAATCACTACAGTGTGAAAGTAGCCCATTCGGTGCATTGAATTCACACACTGCACCCCCAAAGAGCATGCCACCCAGACCCCCCAACCTCTGCCCCATAGCCCTGCATTTCCCATGGCTAATCCACCTAACCTGCACATCTTTGGACTGTGGGAGGAAACTGGAGCACCCAGAGGAAACCCACACAGACGTACAAACTCAATATAGCCTGAGGCTGGAAACAAACCCAGGTGCTGTGAGGCAGCAGTCATAGAGTCATAGATATGTACAGCATGGAAACAGACCCTTCGGTCCTACCTGTCCATGCCGACCAGATATTCCAACCCAATCTAGTCCCACCTGCCAGCACCCGGCCCATATCCCCCAAACCCTTCCTATTCATATACCCATCCAAATGCCTCTTAAATGTTGCAATTGTACCAGTCTCCACCACATCCTCTGGCAGCTCATTCCGTACATGTATCACCCTCTGCGTGAAAAAGTTGCCCCTTAGGTCTCTTTTATATCTTTCCCCTCTCACCCTAAATCTATGCCCTCTCGTTCTGGACTCCCTGATCCCAGGAAAAAGACCTTGTCTATTTATCCTATCATGCCCCTCATAATTTTGTAAACCTCTATAAGGTCACCTAACCACTGAGCCACCATGCTGCCACATTTCCAGTCTCGGTACAATTTCCTTACCTTCCAGCAGAAAGGGAAAGAAAAGGGTGCAAAGCCTGCTCTCTAGATCTCACTACTTTGTGGAACATTCTCCTCCATGTGTTCACTGGTTTGATTAGATTAGATTACTTACAGTGTGGAAACAGGCCCTTCGGCCCAACAAGTCCACACTGACCCGCCAAAGCACAACCCACCCAGACCCCATTCTCCTACATTTACCCCTTACACCTAACACTACGGGCAATTTAGCTCGGCCAATTCACCTAACCTGCACATTTTTGGACTGTGGGAGGAAACCCACGCAGACACGGGGAGAATGTGCAAACTCCACACAGTCAGTCGCCTGAGGCAGGAATTGAACCCAAATAGTTGCAATGAATTTACACTGTTAATATTTTCTGTGTAAAGTAATTGTTTGTGAGGCAAAGGGGCATATCATGGAATTGAAATAGAACAGAACTTAATGCACAGTAACCTTTTGGAAATTTTCAGTGAGATTGTGATCACCAGCTAACAATCACTAGTTTATTGTCAAACTTCCATTTTGTATCTAACAACTTCACAGAGCAGAACCCGATTAAGCCAATTATAGCAATAGTAGTTTATTTCTCTCAGCTAACAATCACAGCAGCCAGTTTTCTAGCTCAAAGAAAGTGTTAAATCAAGCATATCATTCAAAGTATTTTTATGCACCTGTCTTTGCAGAATGTGATTATGAGATCAACCAAGAGAAAAATCTGGAATGCAGCACTACCTGAAAGGGTTATTCGAGCAGGTTTAATCACAACATTCCAAAAGCAAATTGGATAAAGTGGAAAACTTGTTCAAAAAGCCAACACTTCAACAGTAACTGCTGTCACGTGGAAATGGATGGAGGTGAAGCATTGTCTGAGGTATAAGGATATGGTTGAGCCCAAAGTACGTTGAGGGGGGTGGCTGGGTGTGAGAATCTGGAACTACCTGTCTGTAGCAGAGACAGAAACCCTCATTGTATTTAGAAAATCCTTGGAAGTACAACTGCTCGGCCATAAACTCCAGACTTATGAACTAAGAGTGGGAAAGTTGAATTAGAGTAGCTCAGTGGTGAGCACTGCTGTCTCACTGTGCAAGGGAACCGGGTTCGATTCCTGCCTTGGACAACTGTCTGTGTGGAGTTTGCATATTCTCCCCGTCTCTGCATGGGTTTTCTTCCGGTGCTCCAGTTTCCTCCCACAATTCAAAGACGTGCAGTTTAGGTGAATTGGCCATGCTAAATTGCCTATAGTGTTCAGGGATGTGTAGATTAGGTGCATTAGTCAGGGGTAAATGTAGGGTAGGGGAATGGGTCTGAGTAGGTTACTCTTCGGAGGGCCGGCGTGGACTTGTTGGGTCTAAGGGCTTGTTCCCACACTGTAGGGATTCTATGATTCTATACCATTTTATACCATGGCTGGTGGATATGATGAGCCAAATGGCTTCCTCAGGCCCAGTGGAAATTTGGTGTATGTGATCATTGTGTTAAAGGATTTTGAGTGGGCTAATGTTGATCCCTAGTTTTAAATAATCAAGGGAAAGGTCTGTCTCTTGTCAGAATGAGGGAGGAGGGTTTGAGATGAGAATGAGCAGTTGCACACCAGAGAATCATGTCACAATTCAAATCTTTGGTAGGAAGATTTCAAAATGGCCTAATCCAAGTCACAAATTGCAGTCTGTGTGGTTGTAATTGTGATGTGGTGTGCTTCCTCCTCCTTGAGCAGCCTTTGGTATGTTTCACAATTCAAATTTTCTCCAATGATTATCAATTTAGTTCAGACTACTGACTGATCTGATTGTGTGTCAGAGAATCTTAGGCAATGGCTTTTTTCCCTGCACTGCTACCTTCAAAATCCCCCATTGATATATCCTCAGCCTACTTCTTTTCTTCAGCTACGTTCTTTCCCTTAAGTGCTATCATTCACAGAATTAGGATCATCTTTTAAATGTACAGCACTATCTCTTCACTGCCACTCTCAATCTTTCCATCCTTTGTTTTATGAGACTGTTTTGCCTAAAACCTACAGTTGGATAAAATGCAAGCTCGTCCAGTTTAATAGGTGAAGGTTTCAGCCAGTGTTTTCTGCCCCTCACCAATTGTACACTCCATGTCTTTGATTCCATTCTGCTATAACCAGACCCTGGCAATGTACTCCAAGATATTACCATTCTAGATGAGATAGAATAGAATAGACTCACTGCTGTGTGGATACAGGCCATTCGGCCCAACAAGTCTACACTGACCCTCCGGACATTATTAACCACCCAGATCCATTCCCCTACCCTATTATCATATATTTACCCCTGACTAATGCACTTTGACAATACATCCAGGAACATTATGGGCAATTTAGCATGGCTAATTCACCTAACCAGCACATCTTTTGATTCGTGGGAGGAAACCGGAGCCCCCAGAGGAAACCCACGCAGAAGCAAACAGAATTTGCAAACTCCACACAGGCAGTTGCCCAAGTCTGGAATCGAACTTGGGTCCCTGGTGCTGGGAGGCAGCAGTACTAACCACTGAGCCACCGTGCCATGCAGATGACCCCCAAATTTCCAAGCACTTGGGTGAGGAGTTAGGAGGTTACACATCCTCAATCTGGGTGAACGTGGATTGTGTTATTATTTCTTCTTGAATAAATTTACTCTTTTGTCCACAAGCATGCCTGGATTAAGGTTAATTTAAAAAGGTTGCCTCCCATGTGGGTACCTATCTTGCAGCCCAAATGAATATATGTTTGAAAAGGTGCTAGTTAATCCAGGCATGCTTGTGTTAACAAAAGAGTAAATTTATTCAAGAAGAAATAATAACACAATCCACTTTCACCCAGATTAGAAAAGGTTAAAAAAAAAAGTCAGTCTCTGGGTCATATGTGAAGATTAGTTCGTGAAGGTGGCTGGCTGCACTCAGTGCAAGAGAATACTTTATTTGCAAGATGGGGTGATTAGTGCATGGTTCTTTGACTGCAATCTTCATAGCACACTGGCACTCTAATACAGGCTAGTAAACACAAGTACCTCAGCCAATAGTCACTCACGAGAATGTCAGCTCACGAGCACACTTTCTTTCATTAGAGCACAGAAACTGGTTGAACTGGCTTTTACCTCCTGTTCGTATGTACTCAGAAAGGAGAAGGCATAAAACATGCCTCTAACCAGATTGCTGTCTCTTCTCCCATTATGTTCACACTCAAAGATTGTTTCCTGGAGATTACATATCAATTTGTAGTGCGTTTCTCCCTTTTAAATCCACCCTTTCGAAATTTCCTTGACACCTCATCAAGTGTAACATTCCAATGTCTCTCCCTTTCTCCAGAGATCTGTAGAATTTATTGTTGCAGTCATATTTTGGCTGTTTAACCTAAAAACGCTCATTTTGTAATTCATGGTACTTTAGAGTTGTCATCATGACAATTCCCATCCCTGGTTATTGTCTCAGAACCAGAGAGCACACTCTTAACCTCAGTTTCCTAGTCAATTGTGAACTCAGCTTCCAAACCCATTCCTTCTCTTTACACATTACCTCCAGTATGCCCTTAGCTCATCCTTCGTACATGCTCTAGTCAGATAAAACTATTCTATATCCTGAAAAACTATAACTCATCCCAAATTCAACAATTCCTGCTCATCTATTGGCCTCTTATCTGACCTACTTTGTTTCCCTGTAACTTTGTTACACTTCAAATTTAAATTTCCCATCCTTGAGTTTACATCGCTTCACAATCTTGTTCTGTTTTTACATTCTACAAAGAATTATATTACACTTACATCACAGAAATATGCCCCGTGGGCAAGTAGTCTACTCTGAGAGAAAAACATTCTTTCATTTACTCAACCAACATGCTTTTCTATCCTGCTGCATGTCAGATGGTTTCTTTCCCTGCTTCCTTATAAATGCATTTTGTTATTCACCTTAACCTCCCAGCGAAACAATGGATCCTATGTTTTCACGACTCCGTAAGAATTAGAATTAGAATCCCTACAGTGTGGAAACAGGCCCTTCGGCCCAACAAGTCCACACTGACCCTCCGAAGATTAATCCACCCAGACACATTCCCCTGCATTTACCCCTGACTAATAACCTACCCTATGGGAAATTTAGCATGGCAAATTCACCTAACCTGCACATCTTTGGATTGTAGGAGGAAACCAGCGCATCTGGAGAAAACTCACGCAGGCATGGGGTGAACTCCACACAGATAGTCGCCTGAGGCTGGAATCGAACCGGATCACTGACCACTGTGAGGAAGGATATTTCTTCAAATTACTCATTGGAATATTAATGACTTCAATTTACACTCCTAATTTGGTAAGCCCCACAAGTGGGGACATCTTCCCACCACCAACTCTTTTAATCAGTCCTAAAGACATCACTGGGGCCACCCTATTCTAAAGAACAGTGTTGCAATGGTTTAATTGGTTCTGCTTCTTACTCCCTCTCAGTCCAGGTGAAACCTTTGTCAATCTTCTCTGTCTTTAGTGCTTCTATACATTCTATGACTATTCCTGACTCTGTTCCTTTATCTCACTCCTCACAATTTGTGATTATGCGTTAAAATACTAAGACTCCATGTTCTGGAGAATCTTCCCTAAATCTCTCCTCTTAGAGAGCATCCTCCTTGATTAAGCTTTTGATCCTTCCATGTAGAAGCTCATGCTTTGACTGCATCAATATTTTTGTTTGTACTTCTGTGAAGTGCCTTGAGAAGTCTTTTTACATTAAAGGCACCACATAAATAACAGTTATTGTTATGTACTTCCATTCCTAAGAGAAGATAATTTGTATTTTGTTAGAACTGATGCGTGATGATGATAAGATTGTGATGACTTGTAGAATCCCGCACTCCAACTTTACCTCACCCATACCTGACTGCTGAGCTTGTGTTAATGGCCAAGATTCTGATATGAAGGAAGCTATCAACAGGTTAACTTAAAAGTAGATAAATCTCCAGGTCTGGATGAAATGTATCCCGGGTTGTTGAGTGAGACAAGGGAAGAAACAGCAGGTGCACTTAAAATTTTCAATCCCTCTCTGGTCTCAAGAGAGGTGCTAGAGGACTGGAGGGTAGCCAATGTGATACCATTGTTTAAGAAGGGAGCAAGGGATAAACCAGGAAACTACAGGCCGGTCAGTCTAATCGCAGTGGCGGGGAAACTATGAGAAGGCATGGGAAACTGATAGCAAAGGGAAGAACACAGGGAACCAAGGAAATTTGGCAAATTGGATCCACAATTGACTGAGTGTCAGGAAGCAGACGGTAATGACTGAGAGGTGTTGTTCCAACTAGAAGTCTGTGTATAGTGAGGTCCCACAGGGATCTTTCTGTTTTTGGTTTATATAAATGATTTAGACTCAAATATAGGAGGATTAATCAGTAATTTTGCAGACAGTACAAAAATTAGTGGGTTGATAAATAGTAAGGAGGATAGCCTTAGATGTCAAGAGGATGGGCTGACAGAGGCTATTGGAATTCAATTCAGATAAATTTGAAATGATGCACTTGGACAGGGCAAACAAGACCAGGGAATATGTGATGGATGTTAAGACCCTGGGAAACAACGAGGATCAGAAGGACCTTGGTGTGCATGTACACCAGCTGCTTTACGGTATCAGGACAAG
This sequence comes from Chiloscyllium plagiosum, assembly GCF_004010195.1. Lineage (NCBI taxonomy): Eukaryota > Metazoa > Chordata > Chondrichthyes > Orectolobiformes > Hemiscylliidae > Chiloscyllium > Chiloscyllium plagiosum. The sequence continues at coordinate 68,527,646 of NC_057725.1, read as the reverse complement.
TTGATTATGTGGTTCAGAAGGCATTTAGTATACTCTCCTTTATTAATTGAGGCAGAGAACAACGAGGATCAGAAGGACCTTGGTGTGCATGTACACCAGGGTAAAAACAATGACTGCAGATGCTGGAAACCAGATTCTGGATCAGTGGTGCTGGGTACACCAGCTGCTTTACGGTATCAGGACAAGTTGATTATGTGGTTCAGAAGGCATTTAGTATACTCTCCTTTATTAGTTGAGGCAGAGAGTTTATAAAATGTTGGTTAGACCACAGGTAGATTATTGTGTGCAGTTCCGGAATCCACATTATAGAAGCGATGTGATAGCACTGGAGAAGGTGCAGAGGAGATTTACCAGGACGTTGCCTGGGTTAGAGATTTTCAGATATGAAGAGAAATTGGACATATTGTGGTTGTTTTCCTTACAGCAGAGGAAATTGAGAAGGGACATGATTGAAATGTATACAACTATGAGTGGCATAAATAGGGTAGACAGAAAGAAAGGACGGATCAATGACCAAGGGACATAGATTTAAAGTAAGAGGCAGAATAGTTAGAGCAGATGTAAGGAAAAGCACTTTCACCCAGAGGTGGTGGGGAGCTGGAACCCACTGCCTGTAAGGGTGCTAGAGGCAGAAACCCTCATAATACTTAAGAAGTATTTGGATGTACACTTGCAATGCTGAGGCATATAAAGCTATAGGCTAAGTGCTGGAAAATGGCATTAGAATAGTTAGGTGTTGTTTTTGATTGACGCAGATGCGATAGGCCAAAGGGGCCTTTTTCTGTGTCTGAGTCCTCTGTGACTATAATGTACACTGGCTGAATGTGGGTCTCCTCCAGCAGCCAAATATCAAAGCAAAATGGAAGATGAATGAATGGGCAGGTGTGAAGCAAATATTGTGATTCAGAGAGCAGTGCACAAATTAAATTTCTTTTAGAAAAATGGTAGATGAGACTGCAAGTTTTAAAATTATTCTAATCAAAATGTCATACATTCTGGTGTATGACTTGGCAAGATTTCTGCTGGGGATAATGTAATGGTCTGATAATATAACTTTCTGATTTTAGATTCTGTGGTCCTCAGGATCAACTGGTCATTCTTTCTGTAATTGAAAGCTTATTGGCCCTGCACAAACTGTATTTTCCTTGTTGTCAAATGCAGTGCCTTGTTTGACCTAAGTATGGATAATACAAATATACGAAATAGAAGCAGACATTCAAGCCTACTTCACCATTTGTTAAGGTCACTGCCAATCTGTTTTTGTGTTCTGAATTCCACATTCCCACCTATGCACGATTATGCTTTATTCCCCTGCTAAGAAGAATGTATCTACCTCTAAAATACAAATCATCAATGACCTTGCTTCTGCTGACTACTTAACAGAAAACTTCAAAGTCCCACATCCCTCTGAGAAAACATATGATTATTTTGGAGTTCAAAAATTCACTTCCTGAAGCAGTGAGAACTCGTGGAAGAGCAGAGAGTTAAAACGGTAAGATTAGCAGGTGAAATGGCTGATAATTATGAGTTGGTCCATAAATCAAAGCTTGGGTTCCAAAATCAATTTCAATCCGTGAGGGATAGAAATTAGGGAAAAGAGAAATCCTCATATGGCAAGGGAAAGGTAGATCTCAGTGAAGATCAGAAGGATAACTTACCACAGAGTAAAAAGGAAACCCTTGAAGGGGAAAGAGCAGTTAAAAAGCTCTGGTGTTTTCACTACAATAAAGTAGGCCACATGAAATCACAGTGTTGGTGGCTTAGGAAAAGTACTGGGAAGCCAGATGTAGGAAAACAAGATAAGCCAGGAATTTTGTTGGAGTGGCAACGGAAAGCACAGTGGAGGCTAGAAAGCTGCACCAGAATGTACAAAGTGGTCGGAGATTGGTTAAGGAGGAATACTGGAAAAACTCTCAGCTCCAGGAATTCAATTTGTTCTTGCTAATGATATAACTGGTTCGCAGGTAGGAGTGCTGCCTACTGTGTTTAAAAAGCCAATGGAAACTCAGGCAACTGAACTATTGCAGGACACATATCCTGGGATTTTTCCTAACTGTGTGGTAACGAGGTCACAAAGTCACCAGATGAAACAGGAGAGATCAAAGAGATAAGAAGGATGAAGTGAAATTATCAGAGACCCTGTTTGATCAGATGGTGGAGACAAACCAGGAGCAGATCAATGAAAAAGCAGACATCTTTAGATCAGATAAATTAACTGGGTTACAGCAGGAAGATGAAAATTTAAAGCAATTGTATCAAAAGACATACACAGAAAAAGAGTCTGAACATATCCCTGAATGTTACTATCTTAAAAATGATGTCTTAATGAGGAAATGGAGACCATCACATATTCAGGCAGATGAGAAATAGGCAGAAGTTCATCAAGTTGTATTGTCAGTGGGTTATATAAAGGAGGTGTGATTGGCACATGAGCTACCACTAGGGAGTCATTTAGGAGTGAAAAAACACAAGCTAACATACAAAACATTTTTACTGGCCTGGATGGCACAAGGAATGTAGTTGAATTTTGCCAGATATGTCATAATGTCAGGTAATTGGAAAACCACAGGCAGTAATAAAACCTGCACGTTTAATACCTATTCCTGCATTTGAGGAACCTTTTGCATGTTGTTGGACCAAATGGCCTGTTTCCACACTGTAGAGATTCTATGATTCTATGGAAGTTTAGAGGATTCTGAATTGGACATTCCTCAAATTAAATTGGCCAATGAGAAAATTGTCAAAAATTAGGATAAATTATTGAGTTACCTTCCAGATGAAAATTGAAATGACCTGAAAGAGTTATTACTATCACATAGGGAGATATGTGGAAATAAGGTGGGATATACTAACCTAATTATGCATGATGTGCATATAGGCGATGCTGTTTCGATTAAGCAACATCCTTATCAGCATAACCCTGATAAGAGATTCAAAAGGAGGTTGAACACATGCTCCAAGATGACACAATCAAAGTGAGTTACAGTGACTGGAGCTTACCCATAGTAATGATGCCAAAACCATACAGTACCGAACGATTATGTGTGGACTATTGCAAAGTCAAAGCAGTTACAAAGACTGGTACATGTTCAATTCCGTGTTTGGAAGACTGTGTTGAGAAGTTGGGATAAGCAACTTATATTTCTAAGTTGGACTTGCTCAGAGGATACTGGCAGGTACCTTTGTCAGAAAAAGTGAAGACAATTTTGGCATTCGTAGTGCCGAATAGGCTGTATCAGTTTAAAGTCATGTCATTTGGTATGAAAAATGTGCCAGCCACATTTCAGAGACTAACCAATAAGGTCATTGCTGGATTACCGAATTGTGTCATATATATTGATGACTTGGTGATTTTTCTTCACACTTTGAAGAAACATTCACAACATTTATCAGACTTGTTCCATTGACTTCGGAAAGCAGACTTGGTGATAAACCTGACTGAAAGTGAATTTACCAAAGACCAGGTCACCTTCCTGGGAACTGTTATTGGACATGGACAAATGGCCCCACAGGATACAAAAACAAAGGTAATTAAGGAGTTGCCCATACCATTGACAAAAAGAGCAGTTCCTGGGATTGAGTGGATTTTATTAAAAATTCGTTTTAGCAGTGTGACTGCTCCTCTCACTGAATTGCTAAAGAAAGGCAAGAAGTTTCGGTGGACAGCGGACTGTCAGAAGGTATTTGACAGAATGAAAGCTGTGTTAACCACTGTCCCACCTAATTAAGCAAAGCCATTCCTCCGGGTGCTCCGGTTTCCTCCCACAGTCCAAAGATGTGCAGGTTAGGTGAATTGGCCATGCTAAATTGCCCATAGTGTTAGGTGCAGGGGTATATGTAGGGGAATGAGTCTGGGTGGGTGCGCTTCGGCGGGTCGGTGTGGACTTGTTGGGCCGAAGGGCCTGTTTCCATACTGTAAGTAATCTAATCTAATGACTATTGATACAAGTGATGTGTGTGTTGGTGCTGTTCCCTGGCAGGAAGATAGAAAAACCTATTGGGTATATTTTCCAGGAAATTGAATCAGCAGAAATATTTGACAGTTGGGAAAGAGACTTTGAGCTTAGTGTTGGTGTTACAGCATTTCAATGTTTATGTTATCAGTAACATGTCTGAGACAATCATGTATACTGACCATAACCCATTAAAGTTTATGGAGAAATTTAAGGACAAAAATGCCAGACTGTTTAGATGGAGCTTGTTGTTATAGCCATTCAATTGTGTATGTGGCAGGATGAGAAAATGTGATTGCCGAAGCATTGTCGAGACTTGAATGAGAAACGAAGGCGTTCAGTAGCGGGAATAAAACAGACTGAAACAAAATGTAGTTGTGCATATTTATATGACTATTGTCAATGTAATGTATATGGCTGTTGTGGTGTACTAACAATTTAAGATTAAGGGGTTTTAAAATGAAGCCATGTTAGGATATTGATGGTTCATTTTTTTTAAAGGGGGAGGTGTGATAAGGCTGCTCCTTTAACAAGGTTATGGTGTCCTTGGTTTTTATTTTCAGGAGGTCGTAAAGACACAGGTTCCAAAAAATCTGGATTAGATAGGTTTTAGGGCCAATTTGATTATAGCTAACAGATACTGCCTCAGTAAAAAGGCTTTTAAGTTTTTAAAAATAACACTTGTACAATGAAAGGAGAGTGGGCAGTTCTCCCTGTTCTGCTTTTCTCTGGTTTGATTTGGTTTTGCCAGTCTGGCTATTCACTGAAAGCAGTCAGAGTGTTTTGAGGCTGCTGATCCAAGAAACAGCTACACGGAAAAGGGTGTGCCATGCTGCCATCTGTCTCTCTACTGTAAGACCCTGTGTTTGATTTTACCTATTCTGCCAAGGGGTGTTTATGGGGATTGTTGCTAGTATTGGGAACAGCATTCTTAAATTGGTATAATCTGTTGGGTTTTCGGATAGGTTATTATTTACTCTGTTCTCTTTTGATTGTGTTTCATTCAGTGATCTTGTAAATAAGTTCTGTTTTGTTTAAAATTAAGTGGTTTGACCAGCTGCATCTCTTCTGGAATATCCACTCTATACCTGCTTAAAAAAAAACTAGCAAAGTTAGAGTTGGGCTCCCTTCCTGAAATGTATTGAGCAGGTCTGGCCTGGTCCATAACAGGAGCAAACCTTTTAGCAGCGAGTTGAGGAGAAATTTCATTATCCAGTGAGTGGTGAGCCTGTGGAATTCAATATCACAAAGTGGTTGGGGCCAAAACATTGTCTTTTTAAGAAGGATATAGATATAGCTCTTCTGGCTAAAGGGATTAAGGGTTATGGGGGAGGTTGAGATTAGGATATTGAGCTTGATGATCAGCCATGATTGTATTGAATGGCAGAACAGGTTGAGAGGTTAAGTGGCTCCTATCTTTGATGTTGCTATTCTCTGTAAGCAATTTAATGAACCTCCTTTGAGCCTCCTGCAATGCATTTACATCCTTCCTTAAATAAGGAAACTAAAACTGCACACAGTCTTCAAGTTGTAGTCTCACCAGTGTCCTGTATAACTGAAGCACATCCTTCCTTTTATATCTAATTCCTCTTGTAATATAAAGGATGGCATCCTATTAGCCTTCTACATTACATGCTGTGCTTATATTTAAATGTTTGTGACTGATGCACCTGAACACCTAAATCTCTCTGCACTTTGGATTTCTGCAGTCTTTCTCATTTTAAGTAGTATGCTGCTTTATCAGTTTTCCTGCCAAAGTGAAGATCTTCACATTTTCCCACATTATTCTCCATCTGCCAATTTTTTGCCCACACACTCAACATATCTATATCCACATGCAAGCACCTTATGTCCTCTTCACAACATAATTTACTACCTATTTTGAGGTTGCATGTAAATTTAGCTACCATGCCTTTGTTGCCTTCCTTCAAATCATTGATATAAATTGTGAAGAGTCGTAGGCACAGCACAGACCCCTAAATTTGTTATATCCTGCCAAATCAGGATGATGGTTCATCTCAAAAAGCAGAGAATTGCAAGATTTAATTGAACTTATTGAAGGACTTTTATTCTAAATAAATAAAATTTACTTCTTGGCTTCTGCAGATTTGTGTGAAATTGTATGAAATTGTGCAAAATAACAACGATACGCCCTCAATCACAGCTTCTTCTGCATATCCACCAGCCGGGGCTCATGATTGGAATTCTGTCTCAAGCCTTAAGGTGTTATAATGTTATTAACTACCAATGAACAGGCTCTTTACAGCTGACAGCAAAACCAACGTTATCTCGGTCAATTCTTAGCTAAGGCTAAATCAACTTGAATGAGCTCAGCTTGCAACCGTAGCAAATCTGGCAGCTCCCCTTAGCTCTGCAATTGGCTGTATGAGACCTGTGCAAATGTCTGATAAGAATGGTACCCTCTGGTTCTTCGTGTACAGTGATTTAAAGCTGGGAAATATCAGTCTTGGTTAAAGCTCCTGTAGAGAGCCGAATGGGAACAAAACTCAGGAGATAGGCAGGATTCAGGCAGCTGGCAGACTTTTATTTAAACAGAAACAGGTTGATGCAGGGAGAAGGCCGAAGGATCTTCCCCGAATCTGGTCTCGATGTGAGAAAGCAAACTTTTCTTTCATCTTTGGCTCAGATTGGAAGAGAGAGATCAATGACATAGTCTGATTTTTGCAGGAAAGTACATTTTTAATATATTTTGTATTATGATGATCACACACAATGTGGTTACTGTCCTTCCCCCTTAATTGCATACACCCTATACAGATAACCGCAGGGTCCCATGATTTCATGGCATTTACCAGCCATTGTAATCGCCAGGCCTTGGGATCTTTCTATGCATTCTATTCAATCGCATTCCAAAGTTATTGGCTATACTCCTTCAGATCTGTCTCAGGCATGCTTATCTGTAAGGACAGTTTGAATTCTGCTGTTCATTGTACAGGTTGTTCTGGCACAGTGCACATTTCACCAATGCAGAATGGCTATAACATTAATAATAAATTATGGACATTTTATGGATCACGCAAACTTTGTACTGAAGGGGTATAGCGATTTTCTACAGCATGATTTTCTATTGCAGTTTTCCATTGTGCAAGGTTGCAGAGGAATGCAATTGTTGCATTTTGCCAGAATGCACTGTATTCCATGTGCTGCCTTTATCAAATTGAGATATTCCTCTTATATTTCCCACTGTCTTAATTATGTATGTAAAAATACAAAAGACAGTTAGTTTTAACTACTTGCTATAAGATCTGTAATATTGATTTTTGTTATAAAAGTTAGTTATAAAGTGTAAAGTTATACAGCTATTTCCACTGTTAGCACTTTGTAATTAATGGGCTGTGAACAATCTATTTTGTTCAGGGCATAAGAGAGGGTGTTTCTTGAGGCTAATTAACTTTCACATCTGTATTCCCCTAATGCTTTGGTTATGTATATTTATCTTGTTATATTGAAAACAACTTCTATGATTATTTGAAGAACCTTTAACTAGAACCAATTTCTTAATATTGCAAGTAACTTTAAAGAAACAACAATTTACTACAAAATCAGTGTAGTAGGATGATAGTGGGGGCGGCATGGTGGCTCAGTAGTTAGCACACAGGGACCCGGGTTCGATTACAGACTCGGGCAACTGTCTGTGTGGAGTTTGCACATTCTCCTGTGTCTACGTGGGTTTCTTCCGGGTACTCCAGTTTCCTCCCACAATCCAAAGATGTGCAGGTTAGGGTGGATTGACCATGCTAAATTGCCCATGGTGTTTGGGGATGTGTAGGTGAGGTGGATTAGTCAGGGGTAAATGTACAGGAATGGGTTTGAGTGGGGTACTCTTCATAGGGTCAGTGCGGACCTGTTGGGCTGAAGGGCCTGTTACCACCATGTAGGGATTCTATGATTCTCTAACTTTGGCTCTTGTCAGTGCAGCTGCTTAGAAAGTTAACCTGGCAAGTTCATGTGCTAAGACTCACACCTGGTGTTATTCATTTACTGGGACAACCATCCTTTCATTAATGAAGCTGGGATCAGTCATTTGTCTATCTTTAGGCATCCTTTTATCAAAACTGAGTCAGATGGTTGCTGCACAAGGTTCCTTCACTGGTCTTGGAGTAGTTCTGTTCAAATGTACCATTGTGTTTCACTTAAAGGCTAGAACAAGCTGTTTGTCCTGTTTATCTCTTTTCAACCATTTTGTGTCTTAATGCTGGGACTGGCTGTCTCATTTTATTTAATCCTTGTCGGCCATTTTGTCTCTTTCAGACATCAGCCATTTTGGTATGAGCAGATAAAGGCCACCCCTACAGCTAACCCCTTGTTAAACAGTCCTGTTATACCATTCAGGACAATGGACCTGTATTCGGATTCACAAATATAGTACTTCGATAAAAAGATGAATAACCAGATGCGAGAAACAAAGTAGAAACCTCTGACCTATATGTCAATTTACTCTGACTTCCACACCCTTAGCAAGAATTAGTTTTGAAATTCGTAGACTCATAGACATTTACAGCACTGAAAGAGACCATTAAGTCATCAACAGTCAACAAAGATCCGATTATACTTATCCCATTTTCAAACTCTCGGCTCATAACCCTGGAACATATGGCAATGCAAGTGCACACCTAAATATTGTTTAAATATCTTGATAGTTTCTGACACGACTTTTCTTTCAGGCAATGGCTTTCAGACTCCTGCTACCTCCTGACTTGAAACCATGTCTCAACTCTCCTCCTAGCCCTCTACTTCTTATCTTAAATCTATGCGCTTGGTTATTGACCCTTCTACTAATGGAAAAAGTGCCTTCCTATGCACCCTGTCTCATAATCTTATACAGATCCCTACCTGGTCACTTCTCAACCTTCACTGCTCCAAGGAAAATAATCCTAGTTTATCCAATCTTTCATTTTAGCTCAGATCCACCAGTCCAGGCAGTATCATGGTAAATCTTCCCTGCACCTTCTCAAATGCAATAATACCCATCGTGTAATGTGGTGGCCAGGACTGCACACACTACTCACATTGTGGCGCAACTAGTGTTTTATACTTTTCAAGCATAACCTCCCTGCTTTGTATTCTGTACCTCAGTTCATAGGGCAAATCAAATCCTTAATTTCCTTACTGATTAAAAATTTGTCTCTCTCAGCCTTAAATATGCTCAACAACCCAGCCTGTACAATAAGAATTCCTATATTCTGTACCCTTTGAGAGAAATTCCTCCTCATCTCTGTTTTAAATGGGCGACCCTTCCTATAAGATTAAGCCCTCTGGTCCTAGACTCTCCCACAAAGGAAAGTATTCCACCTGGATGTCAGTGCCCGGTGGTGTCCCGCAGGGATCTATCTTGCGCCTTTTCTCTTTGTAGTTTTTATAAATGACTTGGATGAAGAATTGGAAGGTTGGGTTAGTAAGTTTGCCAATGACACAAAGGTTGGTGGTGTTGTAGATGGTATCGAGGGCTGTTGCAGGCTACAACAAGACATTGACAGGATGTCTGCACATGTCTGCTGGGCTGAGAAGTGGCAGATGACGTTCAGCCTGGATAAAAGTGAAGTGATTCATTTTGGAAGGTTGAATTTGAATACTGATTATAGGGTTAAAGACAGGATTCTTGGCAGTGTGGAGGAATAGCGGGATCTTGGGGTTCACATACATAGATCTTACAAAGTTGCCACCAAAATTGATAGGGTTGTTAAGAAGGCATGTGGTGCTTTGATCTTCATTAAAAGGGGGTTTGAGTTTAAGAGCTGCAAGGTTTTGCTGCAGCTCCATAAAACCATGGTTAGACCACACTTGGAGTATTGTGTCCAGTTCTGCTTCCCTCAATATGGGAAGGATTTAGATGCTTTAGAGAGCGTGCAGAGGAGATTAACCAGGATGCTGCCTGGATTGGAAGGAATGTCTAATGAAGAGACATTGAGTGAGCTGGGCTTTTCACACTGGAGAGAAGAAGGAAGAGAAGTGACTTGATAGAGGTTTACAAGGTAATGACAGGCATAGATAGAGCAGATAGTCAGAGACTTTTCCCCAGGGCAGAAATGGCTCTCATGAGGGATTACAATTTTAAAGTGATTGGAGGAGGCATAGGAGAGATGTCAGAGATAGATTCTTTACACAGAGAGTGGTGGGTGCATGGAATGCACTGCCAGTGGTGGTAGTAGAGTCAGAGACATTAGGGACATTTAAGCGACTGCTGGACAAGCACATGGACGACAGTAAATTGAGGAGTGTGTAGGTTAGATTGACCTTAGATTAAGATAAATGCTCGGCACAACATCGTGGGCCAAAGGGCCTATACTGTGATGTACTGTTCTATGTTGTATGTTCTGATTTCTCAGTACAATATTTATGAGTGTAAGAACATTCCCTTCATCTTCACTGTCTTCTTCTGATATCTCCTTTGCCTGGAAAGTTTCCAGGTCAATGATTGGATTGTAGTGAGGGGATGGAAGACAAGGTGGGGAGAAAGTAAGAGTTGAAACTTTATTGCTGGAACAGCACAGCAGGTCAGGCAGCATCCAGGGAACAGGAGATTCGACGTTTCGGGCACAGGCCCTTCTTCAGGAATCTTTTATAAGGACACATTCCTGAAGAAGGGCCTGTGCCCGAAACGTCGAATCTCCTGTACCCAGGATGCTGCCTGACCTGCTGTGCTGTTCCAGCAATAAAGTTTCAACTTTGATCTCCAGCATCTGCAGACCTCACTTTCTCTCCGGGGAGAAAGTAAGAATTGTGTGCTTAGACTTTCTGTAGCCTCTCAGGCAGCAGTGCCTGAGAGAAGGAGCATTCCATACACAGAAACATTTCATTGCTTCAGCTGAAAATGGCCACATCTCATTGATGTACTACCAGTCATCTCTTTCATCTGGGGGATAAACTATACAGTTGTGCTTGCTCCTGTCCAGCTGTTTGCTGTCGCTTATTGTTTTGTGCTACATTCTCCTGCAAGAAAATTGGAAATGTATCAATCAGTATTATTCACCATGCAATTATACTAGAATAATTCATCATGGAACTAATCAGAGAAATTATTACTAGTTCTAAAGAAGGATCATTGCTTTCTCTGCACAGCCAGACCTGCTGAGTTTCTCTCTACTTCTGTTTTTGTTTCAGAGAAATAACCACATTTGGTTTCTGTTATGAGAGTGAGTTAATGAGGAATTTTATAGTAAGAAATTGCCTGAGAAAGAGTAATTATAATATGTTGGAATTTCACGTGGATTTTGAGAGTGACGGGGAGAGGCTTGATACTAGAGTACTAAATTTAAATGAAATCTGTTCCATATGTATGAGAGCAAATTTATTTAGAATTTAATTTAATCCTGTGTTGGCTGAATTAGCATGGTCAACATTGAAAGCAATAGTTTGTAAATCTCAATAAAAAGACATTCCACTGAAGAATAAAATCAATTAAAAAAAGTGGTCCATTTGTGACTCAATTAAGATCTTCAGGACAATATGAAATTATCATCTATCATCTGTCATTGAGTCATCTAGACTTGAAATGTTAGCTTGCTGTCTCTCTATGGGTGCTGCCTGACCCGCTGTGATTTCCAACACTTTTTGTTTTCGGTACAGATTCCAGAATCTGCAGTAATTTGCTCCTACTATGAAATTATCATTTGCAGCTGCAAATGACCAAAATATTGATTAAGCATGAAAAGCTTCTATAGGTATGTAAAAAAAAAAGCAAATACCAAAAGTAAGAAAAGGTCCTTTTAAAGGCTTAGAACCAAATTATAACAGAATAAAGAAATGGTAGTACCACTAATTTATTTTTAATGAACTCATGGTAGTAGACACAGAATAAGAAATAATATAAAAGCAAGAACTTAATGAGAGTGAGGAAGTTAAAGTAATTAATATTGATAAAGTTAATATTGATCAAGAAGCTTGACAACTATCCAGATAAGGCAGCCTGCTTGATTGGCACCACATCCACAATTATCCATTCCCTCCACCATTGGCGCTCAGTAGCAATGGTGTGTAAGATGCACTGTAGAAGTTCACCAAAGATCCTCAGACAGCACCTTCCAAATCCATAACCACTTCCATCCAGAAGGATAATGGCAGCAAATACATGGGACACCACTACTGCAAGTTTCCCTCTAAGTCACTCACAATTGTGATTTGGAGATATATCGCTATTCCTTCCCATTTGTCGGATCAAAATCCTGGAATTCTCTCCCTAACAGCATTGTGGGTAAACCCACAACACGTGGACTATAGCAGTTCAAGAAGGTGGCTCACCACCTTTTTGTGGGTAAACCCACAACACGTGGACTATAGCAGTTCGAGAAGGTGGCTCACCACCTTTTTGAGGGCAATTCAGGCGGGCAATAAATGCAGGCCTGCCAGTGATGCCCACACCTCACGAGTGAATAAAAAACTTTTGAGGTCATTATTGATACTAAAATCAACAAATCCAGTTGATCTGATAGTCTATATTGTTGTGTTGGCCAAATTCTGAAATGGCTCCAATTGTTTGGAAGGTATCAAATGTATCATGACTGTTCAAGAAAGATGAACGTCCCAGACAATGTCCCAGATACCACCATCATGAGTATGAACTGTGCCTCCATGCTGAGCCTTCTTGTCCAACTGGAAGCACAATGGTATACAATCTGAAGGGAGATGCCATGCAAGTCCTGAACATTGACTCATGAAGTCCATGGCGTCAGGTTAAAAATGGGCAAGAAAATCTCCTGCTGATTACCACATTCTGTCCACCCTTGGTTCATGAATCAGTACTTCTCTATGTTGAACAACATTTGGAAGAAGAACTGAGCATAGCAAGGGCACAGAATGTACTCTGGGTGGGGGATTTCAATGTCCACACCAAGAATGACGCAAGCTGGATAGGTCTTAAAGGACATTGCAGCTAGCGTGGATCTGTGGGAGGTGATGAGACCAATGAGGGAAAAATATACTTGACCTCATCCTTACTAATCTGCAGGTTACAGAAGCTTCTGTCTGGGAGAGTATCAGTAAGAGTGACCACCACAAGTTCCTGCTACCGCATTAAGAATACCCTCCATCGTGTTGTATGGCATGATCACTCTGCTAAATGGGATAGATTTCTAACAGATCGAGCAACTCAAGACTAGGTATCTATGAGGTGCTGTGGACCATCAACAGCAGCAGAATTGTGCTTCAGCAAAATCTGCAAACTCATGGCCCAGTACGTCCCCCATTCAACTACTACCATCAAGCCAGGGGGTCAACAGTGCCAGGAGCAGCACTAGGCATACCTAACAATAAGGTATCTACCTGGTGACACTACCAAACAGCATAAGCAGCAATAGATAGACAGAGCTAAGCAATCCCATAACCAACAGGTCAGATCTAAACTCTGCTGTCCTGCTACATCCAGTCAACTAGCTGGATGAGTTGGCTCCACCAGTATCTCCATTCTCAATGATGGAAAAGCCCAGCATATCAGTGCAAAAGATCATAGAATCCCTACAATGTGGAAACAGGCCATTTGGCTCAACAAGCCCACACTGACCCTTCAAAGAGTATCCCCCCATTCCCCTACCCTCTTACTCGACATTTACCTAACTTGCACATCCCTGAACACAATGGACAATTTAGCATGGCCAATTCACTTAACCTATACGTACTTGGATTGTGGGAGGAAACCCATACAGACATGGGGAGAATTTGCAAATTCTCGCCTGAGGCCGGAATTGGAGGTCCCTGGCGCTGTGAGGCAGCAGTGCTAACCATTGAGCCACCGTGCCACCCTTGGTATGGCTGAAGTGTTAGTAAGAATCTTCAGCCAGAAGTGCCAAATGGATGCTCCATCTCGGGCTCCTCCAATAGTCCCCAGCATCACAGATACCAGTATTCAGTCAATTCAATTCAGTTCATGTGATATCAAGAAACAGTTGAAGGCACTGGATACTGTAAAGGACATGGACCTTGACAACCTTCTGGCAATAGTACCAAAGACTTGTGCTCCAGGAAGTGCTGCTTCTTTAGCCAAAATGTTCCAATACAGCTACAGCACTGGCATTGACCTGAGAATGTGAAACATTGTCCAAGTATGTTCTATACATAAAAAGCAGAGCAAATGCAACATGGCCAACTACCACCTATCAGTCTTGTCTCAGTCTCAGTAAGGTAATGGAAGGTGGCATCAACAGAGCTATAAAGCAGCACCTGCTCACTAACACCCAGTTCTGCTTCCGCCAGGATGACTGAGCTCCTGACCTCAATACAGCCTTTACCTAAACATCAGGAGTTGAATTCCAGAGGTGAGGTGAGAGTGACAGCCCTTGACATCAAGACTGCATTGACTAAGTGTGCCATCAAGAAGGCCTAGCAGAAATAAAATCAATGGGTATCAGGAGAAAACTCCCCACTGGTTGGAGTCATACCTGGCACCTGGAAGACCAGTCATCTCAGCTCCAAGACATCTTTGCAGGAGTTCCTCAGGATGGTGCCCTAGGCTCAACTATTTTCACTTGCTGCAGCAAGATCTGGAAAATATCGAGGCTTGGGCTGGTAAGCGGCAGGTAATATTCATGCCATACATGTATTATGAAGTCGAAAGAGTGTATGGTCACTTTAAGAGAGGTACCTTTTCTGAGCTGAGAGATTGTGACAGCACATGTGTCTGTGATGAGCTGACAGCTGCAGGGCGTGCTGAGAATTGATAATATGTAACAATCAGCTTGGGGTTGTGGTTTGATGTTAAGGCAGCCAGATTTGAATTTAACCAATTAATTTAAATTATGCCCAGGATACCAAAAACCTATTGAATTTGAATTTATTGTACTGACAACATCAGACCAATGAGAGAGTATAGCATGGAAGGGCATTTTGAAAATTGGTCAGAGCCAATTGCTATCCAAAGAAATAAACAACTTGTTCTCAATAGAAATCTCTCAGAAGGTATCATCTATTAAATATTGTATACAAAGACACATACAGAAAAAAGTAAGACAACAGAATTGGAAGGAAGACAGCATAAGAGACTGTTTGGACTTTGACAGATTAAGCTCATTTAATAATTGTGTTATTGGAGCAGCATTCTAATAGAGTTGGGATCAGATATGAATTAGTTTAAAAAGGGGGCTCAGATTTGATAATAGTTTTTGTTTAGTATTCACTGTTAGAGTTAGGAAAATAAATTGTTGGCTTTTCTTTAAACAGTGGAAATCAGGAGTCTTCTTTCACTCACACACTGTTAGCAGATTACGAGGGGAGGTGAGCTTTTCTGGGGTGTTTTAATTAGCAGAGCGGTTTGACCTTCATGTTGTAACAGATTGGGAGCTCATTGTCTGGGATATGAACGGATTGGGGGTTCAGGTCCCAGATTTTAATCTTGATCAGATCGGCCAGTGTGCTGAGAAGTGGCAGATGGAGTTTAATTTAGATAAATGTGATGTGCTGCATTTTGGGAAAGCAAATCTTAGCAGGACTTACACACTTAACGGTAAGGTCCTAGGGAGTGTTGCTGAACAAAGAGACCTTGAAAGTGGATTTGCAGGTAAATAGGATAGTGAAGAAGGCATTTGGTATGCTTTCCTTTATTGGTCAGAGTATTGAGTACAGGAGTTGGGAGGTCATGTTGCAGCTGTACAGGACATTGGTTAGGCCACTGTTGGAATGATGTGTACAATTCTGGTCTCCTTCTTATTGGAAAGATGTTGTGAAACGTGAAAGGGTTCAGAAAGAGTTATAAGGATGTTGACAGCGTTGGAGGATTTGAGCTATAGGGAGAGGTTGAATAGGCTAGGGTGGTTTTCCCTGGAGTGTTGGAGGCTGAGGGGGTGACCTTGTAGATGTTTATAAAATCATGAGGGACACGGATAGGATAAATAGAGAAAGTCTTTTCCTTGGGGTGGGCGAGTCCAGAACTAGAGGGCATAGGTTTAGGGTGAGAGGGGAAAGATATAAAAAAGACCTAAGGGGCCACTTCTTCACTTAGAGGGTGGTTTATGTATGGAATAAGCTGCCAGAGGAAGTGGTGGAGGCTGGTACAATTGCAACATTTAAAAGTCATCTGGGATGGGTATATAAATAGGAAGGGTTTGGAGGGATATGGGCCAGGTGCTGGCAGGTTGGACTAGATTGGGTTGGGATATCTAGTCGTCATGGACGAGTTGGACTGATGGGTCTGATTCCATACTGTACATCTCTATGGCTCTATTTGAATAGGTAGGGTCTCTAGTCTGAGATCTGGCCAGTTCATGTACTGAAACAATGGATTTGGACAGATTCAAACCTACTTGGAGGTTACTGTCCTAGACCTTTTTAAATAAAACTTAAGTGAGAAAATGTGTTTAATTGCAGTTACTTGTGGTTGGTTAGATTAAAAGTGAGAGAAATAGCGCTTTCAGTTATTAAATATTTTCTGGGGGTGGAAGAAGTGACTTTGGGAGCTTTACAAAAGGTAAGTAAGGAAAAGCTGCTGGAATTGGCAGACAAGCTGGAGTTGGGGTTTCCTGTGACTGTGAAGAAAGAAGTAATTACAGAAATAGCTTGACATTTAAATGTGCTAGAAAAGCCATCAGAATCTTTGGAAATGGCTAAAATTCAATTGAAAATGAAGCAAGAGAGAAGGAAATGAAACTGTTTGAATACAGTTACAAGCAGATTCTTACAAGAGAAGATTCTTAGCAAAAATAAAAAAAAGAGAGTCTGATTTTCCTGACTAATGTGCAATTTCTGAAGTTAAATTTAAAAGGAGATGAAGGGGGAAGGTAGGGATATCTACAAGTATGTTACAACACTACAAAATTTGATGAAAAAGATGTTGAAGTCTTTTCTTATTTCATTTGAAAACTTGGCTAGGCAGATGGATTGGCCAGAGAACTTGTGGGGAGTGTAATTCAGACTAAGCTGGTAGGCAGAGCTAGTGAGGTGTTTGCAGTTCTGTTAGATGAGGGGTCAAGAGATTATGATTTGTTTCCCTACAGTGTGGAAACAGGCCCTTCAGCCTAAAAAGTCCACACTGACCCTCCGACAAGTAACCAACCCAGACTCCTTTCTCTATTAGTAATGTACCTAACACTATAGGTAATTTAGCATGGCCAATTCACCTGGCCTGCACATCTTTTGACTGTGGGAGGAAACCCACACAGACACTGGGAGAATGTGCAAACTCCACACAGACAGTTGCCCAAGGCTGGAATTGAACCTGGGTCTCTGGCACTGTGAGGCAGCAAATATCAAACAGGCTATTTTGAGTGCCTATGAATTGCTACCAGAAGCATATAGACAGTGGTCCAGAAACGTAAAGAAGGAACCAGGTCAGACTTAGATTAAGTTCGAAAGAATTAAACATAGCAACTTTTGATAGATGAGAGCAGGCCTTAAAAATAGACAAGACGTATGAGGCCTTAAGAGAGATTATTCTTCTGGAGGAGTTTAAAAACTCCCTTCCAGAGATAAGAATTTATGTGAATTAACAGAGAGCTCAAGGAGTGAGAGAAGCTGCAGAAATGGCAAATGAATATGCTTTGGTACATAAGGCAAAATTGGGAGAAGGGGAGGTTCTTTACTATAAAAGAAAAAATAGATCACCCTGGAAATAGCTTGCCATAGGTGAAAAAAAAAGCCCAAGTAGGTAAAAGGCCCCAGGTAATTCTACTGCGGTAAGATTAGAACCATTGCTGGTTGTTGAAGAAAGGCACTGGTGGAAAAGATGTGGTAAAAGACCCAAAAACAGTGGGATTAGTGCAAGTAGTAAAGGAAACCCTAAGAAAAGAAAATTTATTTTGGGTAATTCAAGATGGAAGATGGGAAAAAATTGACTAAGAGCTGCTACTTTTTTTGAGGTATTTTAGGTGTTGGAGATAATTTCTTTGAATTGTACGAGCAGTAATTACTGTTTTATAAGCTGTTGCATTGTTTTGAAACTTCTGGAGGAAAAAAAGATCAAAATAATGGCACTTTAAAAAGGAGGAAGAGACCAAAGGCAGACCAAATGGTTAGTGAGAGAGAGAGAGCAAGAAACCTACACTGCTGTCTGATATATCAGTGAATCTGCACAGCTATTGCCTTTGCTGTTTGAGTTAAAATATTTCTGAACATTGGACTGCATCTAAGAAATATTAAACAGTAAAATTCACAGCTGACCTTGGAGGAACCTGAGGAGAGATCTCATCATATGAGCAGATAAGTGCATGGTTTTTAAGTGTAAGCTTTTTTTAATAGTGAGAAGAGTGGGGTTTTTATTTTGGCTGTATGAATTATTGAGATCTGTTTCTTGATTAAAATTTCAAAATATAAAATATTGGTACTAAGTTAGCTCGGAGTAGTGATTTTTAGAGCAGTAAGACTGCTATTTTCTGTAGATTAAGGTGCAAAGATGGTCTTTAGTAGAGTGATGTGCTCTTCCTGTCAGATGTGGGAGATTAGGAAGAATTTCCCATGTTATTGATTATGTCTGCAGTATGTTTGGTTGCAAACCCTATCGGGTCACATGGAAGAGTTGGAGCAGCAGTTAGAATAATGAGGAATTTACAGGAGCTAGAGGATGGATAGCAGTTATAGGAAGGGAGAAAAACTGCAGATACAATCAGATAGATGGATTACTGCCAGGAAAGGTAAGAGAGGAAAGCAGGTGGTGCAGGAAGTCTGTGACTATCCCCATCTCAAACAAGAAAGCTGTTTTGGAAAATATAGAGGGTGATAGACTCTCAGGGGAATGTAATGTGAAAAGCTAAGTTTCTGGGTATTAAAACTGGCTTTAATGTAATGAGTGGTACATCAGGCTCCAAGTGATCAATTGTGCTAGGGGAATCACGAGTCAAAGGGAATCTATCCTTGGGAAGGATAAAAAGAGAGAAGGGATTTTTTTTGATAAGGGATAACATTACAGCTACAGTTAGGGAGGATATTCCTGGAATATGTCCAGGAAAGTTATTTGGATGGAACTGAGAAATAAGGAAGGGATAATTACCTTATTGGGATTGTACCTTTGGCCCCCAGTAGTCAGCAGGAAATTGAGAAACCAGTTTGTAAGGAACCTCAGTTATTTGTAGGAATAATAGGGTGGTAATAGTAGGTGATTTTAACTTTCCAAACATAGCACTGCTGCGTCACAGCACCAGGGACCCGGTTCCGATCCCAGCCTCGAGTGACTGTGCAAACTCCACACAGACATTCTCCCTATGTCTGCATGGGTTTCCTCTGGTTGCTCCAGTTTCCTCCCATAATCTAAAGATGTGCAAGTTAGGTGAATTGGCCAGGCTAAATTCCCCATCGTGTTCAGGGATGTGTAGGTTAGGTGCATTTGTCAGGAGCAAATATAGGGAAGGGGATTGGGTCTGGGTGGGTGTCTCTCCCCATGAGTTCACAAGTAAACAGTCAATAACTCAGGGTTTGTGTGGCGTGATTCATTTTCTTTAATTTAGACCGCTACAAGCAAGTCGTCCACTGATAATTTCCTATCCCCAACAGTTGGTGTAGCCGGCAGGACCTCGATTTCTTGAGGTTTCCGGCCTTTTTTCCCCTGCTTTCGATTTTCTCCTTTTTTGTACAACCTCCTTGAGTTGGGATTCTTGCGACAAACGGGAGAGTTGTTTTGCTCCCTGAGTCAGCAGCTTTTATTTGCGAGTAGTTGGCAGTTTATTTTTGTGACTACTAGACGGGATTTTTGTGACAAGTGGGAGAGTTGTTTCCACCACTGTTAGTCTCTTCGGCAGGGTGGTTCAGTTGTTAGCACTGCTGCCTCACAGCATCAGGGACCCGGGTTCAATTCCCACCTCGGGCAACTGTGTGTGTGAAGTTTGCACACTCTCCCCGTGTTGGCGTGGGTTTTCTCTGGGTGCTCTGGTTTCCTCCCACAGTCCAAAGAAGCGCAGGTCAGGTGAATTGGCCATGCTAAATTGGGTGCATTAGTCAGGGGTAAATGTAGGGGAATGGGTCTGGGTGGGTTGCTCTTCGGAGGGTTGGTGTGGACTTGTTGGGCCGAAGAGCCTGTTTCCACAGTGTAGGGAATCTAATCTAATCTATCTAGTTTTAATCCTCTGCGATCTAATAGTGACACCTTGAGCTGCTGGCAACACGCTGCGGCAACATAGGTTGCATTTGGAGACTTCTCCAAAGTTTTCCCTGGCAGTTTGTGACCGTTCCTCCTCTGAGCCAACAGGCATGAGTAGGGAGCTGTTTTGACGCTGAGGCAAGATTGGGTTGAAGGAGACCGCGCCAATTTTTTTGATTAATTCGGCAGTGTTCACCTTGAGTTGTTGGCTAAGATCCTGAGTTCTGGTGTCTGTCTCTGCTTCTCCATTTTGTGTTATTGTATTTTTTTTTTGTTTTGCTGCCTTGTCTGTTGAACTACCACACAATTCAATGGGATCGCAATTTCCTAAGATCAACGGCGACAGGCTGCCCCCGGGTATGAGGTTACTTCATCGTGCTCTGAAGGGCGGCCTGCAACACCTGTAACCTTCAGAAAGGACTCAACAGTGCCACAGTAAATACATGAAGTGCAAGAATGAGGTAGGAGAACTGCTGGTACCCCTCGGTTTACCAGCCGGCATCATTTGCAGGGAAATGGGTGATAGCCGTTATGTTATTCTCTTTACCCTTGATCTATATGGATGGTAATTGACCTTAAAAGGGATCATTTAAATTAGATAAGATTGATTATTGGTTAGGATTTGGAGATGCTGGGTGTACAAAGTTAAAAATCACACAACACCAGGTTATAGTCCAACAGGTTTAATTGGAAGCACACTAGCTTTCGGAGCGCCGCTCCTTCATCAGGTGGTTGTGGAGGACTCAATTGTAAGGCACAGAACTTTTAGCAAAAATTTACAGTGTGGTGTAACTGAAATTATACATTGAAAAATACCTTGTCTGTTGAGTCTTTCATCTGTTCGAATACCATGATAGTTTTACTTCTTTCATGTGTAAATCACAAAACCTTTTTTTAAAAGTTGCATTCTCAGGTTAATTGTAACAATTGGTGTTAGCTAGACAATATGTTGAAGATGTTAGCCTTCTCTGTCTGTGTTCTCTGTCTATGCCATGATGTTTAGATTGATTCTAATCTAAAAGTTGAGATAACAGTTTTACATGAACTCATGCAGTTTTTGAGCAAAGTACAATGTAACTCTGCAAGTACAAATTCACCCCACAAAATATGTGTGCATGTGGGTCTTTGTGTCTGTCTGTGTGTCTGACTGTCTGGATTGGGGGTTGTGAGTGTGAGAGAGAGTGTATATGTGTGTGTGTGTGTAGTGAGTGTAGAGTGTCTTAAGTCTGTGAGGGGGTGCACGTGGGTGTGTGTGTGTGTCTGGGGTGGGGGGGATTGTGAGTGTCTGTGAGAGAGAATGTATATGTGTATGCATGAGTGTAGATTAGTGGTTAGTTAGCATTCAGGGAGGGTGCAGCAATTCTGCCTGGGATCATAACTACATGCTCACGTCTTAAGAAATTTAAAGAGGTTGCTAAAGGATGCCAGCCTCCCAAAGTTAAGGACCCCACCGGCCCTCCGAGTACTCTCCTTCTCCTACACCTGCTCCCTCTGCTCCCCTGCCTTACTCCCCTCAGTAGCCCAAAATCCCTGTTTCACTTTCTGGACCTGAACCTCTTATGGATGAGATTGTTGCTTTCGTTGCCACTCACAACGGAGAGCAGGGGGATGCTACTCCCAGCGCTGCTTCTGCAACGCCTTCTGAGTCCTGCCCCCAAGGGGGTGGACCTGCGATGTCCCAACCAGCATCTGATGTTCCATTGCAACAGGTCACCTGATTCAACATTCCCTGACCATCGCTACTGGACCCGCTTAAATCGGCAGCAGTTGTGCCTTGATTCTGAGGGAGGGGCATGGCTGATGAGCGCTCTGATTGGTTAGGTAGGCATATTAGGGATGTCATTGTGAGCGCCGCCAGGCAAGAGAGTGACTTCAGTGAAGTTACATGCTGCCTGCAGAAGGCTACTGAGACGGTCCCTGATTTTCTCATTCGTTTTAGAGAAACTTGGGAAGGTTCAGCTGGCATTCCTTTGGAGGACAATGAGAAACTGACTGTCCAAACCCTTATTAATTGCCTGCTGCCTCATCATGCCCAGGGTTTATAAGGCACAGAACCTCACTTGGCGGATTGCCTCATGGAAAGATACTCTTACGACACTTAACTACATGGAGAGACATGGTATGTTTAGTAATAGAGGTGATACAGAGGCATATCCTTGATTTAGATTTTGTTCCCCCTCAATCATAGGGTTTGCCCCGTGCTGACAGACAATTTGTCAAATGTTGGTCTTGTAATCGGTATGGGCACTGGGAGCGAAACCACCATGTGGCTTCTTCATGTCGAGTTGCGCCCCCACATGCCTCCTTTGATCCCCCAACACCAGCATCAGTCTTATGGTGTTTTCCCCCGTTCCCCTAGTGCTTAGGGGGTGGTGCAGCAGGCTGCCTCGATACGACTCTCCTGGTCCCACTTGAAAATCCTATGATGACAGTGGAGATGGGAGGGCGTTCCATTCCGGTTTTGGTGGATTCAGGGGCCACTCATTCTTCTGCACCTTCCTCTGCGGATCCAACCCTCAGTTCCGATTCTGTCTGTACTATTGGTGCCTCTGGTTAATGGTAAGGTCCTAGGGAGTGTTGCTGAACAAAGAGACCTTGGAGTGAAGGTTCATAGCTCCTTGAAAGTGGAGTCGCAGGTAGATAGGATAGTGAAGAAGGCATTTGGTATGCTTTCCTTTATTGGTCAGAGTATTGAGTACAGGAGTTGGGAGGTCATGTTGCGGCTGTACAGGACATTGGTTAGGCCACTGTTGGAATATTGTGTGCAATTCTGGTCTCCTTCCTATCGGAAAGATGTTGTGAACCTAGAAAGGGTTCAGAAAAGGCTTACAAGGATGTTGCCAGGGTTGGAGGATTTGATCTATAGGGAGAGGCTGAACAGGCTGGGGCTGTTCTCCCTGGAGCATCAGAGGCTGAGGGGTGACCTTATAGAGATTTACAAAATTATGAGAGGCATGGATAGAATAAATAGACAAAGTCTTTTCCCTGGGGTCGGGGAGTCCAGAACAAGAAGGCATAGGTTTAGGGTGAGAGGGGAAAGATATAAAAGAGACCTAAAGGGCAACTTTTTCACGCAGAGGGTGGTACGTGTATGGAATGATCTGCCAGAGGATGCGGTGGAGGCTGGTACAATTGCAACATTTTAAGAGACATTTGGATGGGTATATAAATAGGAAGGGTTTGGAGGGATATGGGCCGGGTGCTGGCAGGTGGGACAAGATTGGATTGGGTTTCTGGTCAGCATGGACGGGTTGGACCGAAGGGTCTGTTTCCATGCTGTACATCTCTGTGACTCTCTGATACTATCCCTATTACTGTTGGGCCTGTCACGGTTCCCGAGTCGGCCAATATTTTACCCTCCTGTCCGGTTGCTTTGCTAGGCTGCGAGACTCTGTGCAAACTTAACACTTCTATTCATTGTTCCCCTAAGGGTCTTAATTTAGAAATTCCCAAATCGCGCTTGTGGCCATGACTGAGCCCCCACCATTACCCCCACCGGTGGCTGCCATTTATAGCTGGCACTGTGCCACCGAACCGCTTCGCTCGTTTTTAAATTCCCTTGTTGTGCAGCTGCAAATCGCCCCTTCGCGTTTCTTTTCTGTACTGGATTCTCTTGACTGGTCGCCCCTTTAGAGACTTTTATTGTTCCGCTACCCGGCTCTGCACTCGCTGACTGTCACCTCAACACTATTTCTGGTATTACTCTTTACTGGGCTTTGTTATGTAGGTCTTCAGGGACTATCTGCTGATGTTTCTCTTTCCTCTTTGCAATACCGGGTTTTCCACTCTGCGGTATTTCCCATTGTTCTTAAAACCCCATGGTCGGTTGATGATTTAGCCTCAATATATGCGTGTCTTCCCTGTTTGTTCGATCCCCTCATTTCCGGTGATTCGTCATCCTTATACATTGCTGCACTTGGTCCGGACTTGTTTCTGCTTGCGCCTGCCTGCTTCTACCGTTGTGCTACCTTCACTATGTTAGACCCATTTGTCGGTCGCCTGTGACTTTTAGATAATTTGCCACCTGCACTATGGGCCTTCCATCTTAACCATGCTGGTTTAGTCCTTTCTTCCCCTCCACATACTGTGTTCCTTTAAAAGTTGGCGCTCACCTACCATCGTTCCATCAGTATCCGCTCACTCCCGCTGCTACTGAGGGCGTTAGGCTTCTTATTGCTTCCCTTTCTTGTTCCTACATGAAGCCCCTGCAATATCCCTATTTTATCTGTGCTGAAACCTGGCAAGCCTGATGGGTGGAGGTTTGCCCAGGATCTATGGGCTGTCAATGCTGATGTTCCCTGCTTCCCTGTAGTCCCTGATACTAATGCTATTCTCACTTCTGTCCCTGCCTTGGCTACTTATGTTTCCGTGGTTACCTCTGGTCTGCCTTTTTTCTATTAAATTGTCCCCTGATAGTCAGTACCTTTTTTGTCTTTACTTTTGGCGGCTGTCAATACACGTGGACTCGGCTTCCCCAAGGGTATATGGAGTTTGGAGGGTTGTTGTGGACTTGATGGGCCGAAGGGTCTTTTCCCACATTGTAGGGATTCTAATTCTAATTCTAGACTGGGACTGCCATAGTGTTAAGGGTTTAGATGGAGAGGAATTTAAGAGTGTACAAGAAAATTTTCTGGTTCAGTACATGGATGTACCTACTAGAGAAGGTGCAAAACTTGACCTTCTTGGGAAATAAGGCAGAGCAGGTCACTGAGATGTCAGTGGGGGAGCATTTTGGGGCCAGCAACCATAATTCTATTAGTTTTAAAATAGTGATGGAAAAGGATAGACCGGATCTGAAAGGTAAAGTTCTAAATTGGAGGAAGGCCAAGAACTCTCAAAGGTTCACAGGTAAAGAGACGGCTGGAAAATGGGAAGCCTTCAGAAATGAGATAACGAGAGTCCAGAGACAGTGTATTCCTGTTAGGATGAAAGAAAAGGCTGGTAAGTGTAGGAATGCTGGATGAATAAAGAAACTGAGCTTTTGGTTAAGAGCAAGAAGAAAGTATATGTCAGGTATAGACAGGATAAATCGAGTGAATCCTTAGAGTATAAAGGCAGTAGGAGTATACTTAAGAGGGAAACAGGAGGGCGAAAGGGGACATGAGAGAGCTTTGGCAAATAAGGTTAAGGAGACTCCAAAAGGATTTTATAAATCTATTAATGACAAAAGGGCTACTTGGAAGAGAATGTGACCCCTCAAAGATCAGCAAGGCAGCCCATGTGTGGACCCATAGGAGATGGGGCAGATACCAAATGAATATTTGGAATCAGTGTTTACTGTGGAGAATGACATGGAAGACACAGAATGCAATGAAATAGATGGTGACATCTTGAAAAATGTCCATATTGCAGGGGAGGAAATGCTGGATGTCTTGAAACACATGAAGATAAATAATTCCCCAGGACCTGATCAGGTGTACCTGAGAACTCTGGGAAGGTAGGGAAGTGATTGCTGGGCCCCCTGCTGAGATATTTGTATCATCGATAAACACAGGTGATTGCTTGAAGATGGCTATCGTGGTGCCATTATTTAAGAAAAAGCCAGGAAACTATAGACCAGTGAGCCTTACATCAGATGTGGGCAAGTTGTTGGAGATAATCCTGAGGGACAGGATGTACAGGTATTTGGATAGGCAAGGATTGATTAGGGCTAGTCAACAAGGCTTTGTGCGTGGAAAATCATGTCTCACTAACTTGGGTTTTGTGAAGAACTAACAAGGAGGATTGAGGACACAGCAGTGAATGTGATCTACATGGACTTCAGTAAGACATTCAGTAAGGTTCCTCATGGTAGATTAGTTAGCAAGGTTAGATCACATAGAATACAGGGAGAACTGGCCATTTGGATACAGAACTGGCTCAAAGGTCAGAGGGTGGTGGTGGAGGATTGCTTTTCAGACTGGAGGCATGTGACCATCAGTGTGTCATAAGGATTGGTGCTGGGTCCACTGGTTTTCATGATTTATATAAATAATTTGGATATGAGCAGAGGATGTATAGTTAGTAAATTTGCAGATGACACCAAAATTGGAGATGCGGTGGACAGCGAAGAAGGTTACCTCCGCGTACAATGAGATCTTGATCAGATAGGCCAATGGGCCAAGGAGTGGCAGATGGAGTTTCATTTAGATAAATGTGAGGTGCTACATTTTGGAAAGGTAAATCAGGGTGGGACATATGCAACTTAATGATAAGGTCCTGGGAAGTGCTGCTGAACAAAGAGACTTTGGAGGGCAGGTTCATAGTACCTTGAATGTGGAGTCGCAGGGAGATAGGATAGTGAAGAAGGTGTTTAGTATATTTCCTTTATTGGTCAGAACAAAAGAGACTTTGGAGGGCAGGTTCATAGTACCTTGAATGTGGAGGGAGATAGGATAGTGAAGAAGGTGTTTGGTATATTTCCTTTATTGGTCAGAGCATCAAGCATAGGAGTTGGGAGGTCATGTTGTGGCTGTATAAGAAATTGGTTAGGCCACTGTTGCAATTGTGTGCAATTCTGGTCTCCTTCCTATCGGAAAGATGTTGTGAAACTTGAAAAGGTTTAGAAAAGATTACAAGGATGTTGCCAGGATTGAAGGGTTTGAGTTCTAGGGAGAGGCTGAACAGGCTGGGGCTGGTTTCCCTGGAGCGTTGGAGGCTGAGGGGTGACCTTTATATAGGTTTATAAAATTGAGGGACGTGGATAGGGTAAATTGACAAGATCTTTTCCCTGGGGTGGGGGGAGTCCAAAACTAGAGGGCATAGATTTAGGGTGAGAGGGCAAAGATTTAAAAGGGATTTAAGAGACAACTTTGTCACGCAGAGGGTGGTGCATGTATGAATGAGCTGCCGGACGAAGTGGTGGAGACTGGTACAGTTAATTAGAACATTTAAAAGGCATTTGGATGGGAATATGAATGAGAAAGGTTTAGAGGAATATGGGCCAAGTGCTGACAAATGGGACTAGATTAATTTAGGATATCTGGTCAGCATGGACTAGTTTGACTGAAGGGTCTGTTTCTATGCTGTACATCTCTGACTCTAAAAGTCAAGGAGCTGCAGGAGAGTGCACAGCCTAGGCAAGGGCTGGATATTGAGTTAGTGTCCAATCTCTATGAAGACTTCACTTCTGTGAGTAAAGTTTACTCAGGAAGAATGGGGAAAAGGGAAACAAGTTAAAATATTGAGATATGGAATCTAATCAGTCTCTAATACTAGGCACGGTGGCTCAGTGGTTAGCACTGCTGCCTCACAGCACCAGGGACCCAGGTTCGATTCCAGCCCCGGGTGACTTTGTGTGGAGTTTGCACATTCTCTCCGCGTCTGCATGGGTTTCCTCCGGTGCTCTGGTTTTCTCTCGGAATCAGAATGTATTCCTAAGAGTTATTATCTGAAGGATAGAATTCGAAGGTGAAAATGGAGACCACGGTAGGTTAGTATAGGGGATAAATGGGCAGAAATGTACCAGATAGTGTTGCTGGTAGCGCACAGACAGGAAGTACTGTTGGTAGCATGTAAATTACCTGTATGAGATCATCTAGGTATGAGGAAGACTCTGTTTAAGATACAAAAGCACTTCTATTGACCTGTACTGCATAAGGATGTGGTTGAATTTTGCCACACCTGTAAAATGTGCCAGGTGACAGGAAAGCCACTGCAGAAATACCTTAATTACTGCCCTGAACAGTGAGGAATAAAATCCCAATGATGTGGATTTTGCTGTGTCTCACATAACAAGGGAGTCTTTGAAGAATGGGATAGGATAGTGAGCCACTTGTCTCAGGAGCAAAGAACTGAGTTGAAAGGTTTGTGGCAGCAGAATGAGGACGTGTGTAGAAATAGATTGGGGAGGACTAACACAATTATGCATGAAGTGGAAGTGGGGAATACAGTTCTGATAAAACAATACCCCTACAGGCTTAATCCTCTAAAGCCACACAGGTCCAGAAGGAAGTGGATGCATTGCTCAAGGAAGATATAATTGAACCGAATCAGAGTGAGTGGAGTTCGCCAATCGTGTTAGTTCTCAATCCTGACTTGACTCAATGATTTTGTGTGGACTATCAGAAGATCAACACCATTACTAAATCTGACTCCTAGCCAATACTAAGGTTGGAGCACTGTATAGAGAAAGTTGGACAAGTCACTTACCTCACGAAGTTGGACTTACTGCATGGTTATCGACAAGTACCTTTTATTGAAGAAAGTGAAAGATTTCTGCATTTGTAACACCAAATTGGCTATATCAATTCAGTGATGCCTTTTGGAATGAAGAATGCACCAGCCATATGCCAAAGACTCGAACAGAGTTGTGGCAAGATTAAGTAATTGCCGTTTATCTTGATGCTGTGATCTTTAGCCACTCATGAAAACCTCATGTAGTACAGTTGGCAGAGCTGGTAATAAATTTAAAGAAAATAGAATTTGCAAAGGGAAAAGTGACAGTCTTGGGACATAATATCAGGCATGGAAGGATGACCCCCAAGGAACATGAAGATGAAGGCCATCACGGAATTTCCACACCATCCTCTGAGAGAGAGAGAGGTGCTTCAACTTTTGGGACTGAGTGGATTCTACCAGAAGTTTGTTCCACACTTCAGCAGCATGGTGACACCACTGACTGATTTGCTTAAAAAAAACATGAAATTTCTACATAGAGAATGAAAGGAAGCATTTTGACACTTTAAAAACCGTGTTCACCACCACACCAGTTCTAGCTACATCAAATTTTTTAAAAACCTTTTTCAAGTTGCAATCGATGCCAGTGATTATAGGGGTTGGAGCTGTGTTAATGCAGGAGGATGATAATTGAATTGAAAGGTTATTTTTCAAAGACTCTATATACACAAGAGAGAATAACTCCACTGTTGTAAAAGAGTTATTGAGTTTGGTATGGGCTTTACAACATTTTAATGTTTGCGACGAACAATGTGTCGGAGTTGGTTGTGTAATCGGACCCCAAACCCCTTTTCTGAAAAGATTTAAACACGTATGAGGCTATTTCATTGGAATCTTTAATGTTACGGACTTTTAATTTACAAACTCTACAAGTTGCGGGTCGTAAAAAGGTTGTTGCAGGTGCGTTATTGCAAATTTCAAAAAATGTGCAGACAAGATTGGACCGATTACAGTCCAATGTTGTGTGCAGAATTAATATGAAACATAGATTCATGACGTGTATTTAATAACAATGGCTTTAAGACTTAGAAGAAAAAGAAGCAATTGCTTCATTATGATTTTTTTTTCTGAAGTGGGGAATGGAGGGGGGGAAGAGATGTTACCAAGTAAGAAGAGTGTATGGGACACTTTGAGAGAGGTACCTTTTCTGAGCTGAGAGATTGTGACAGCACGTGTCTGTGATGAGCTGACAGCTGCAGGGAGTGCTGAGAGTTGATAATGTGTAACAATCAGCTTGGGGTCGCGGTTTGATGCTAAGGATTTGAATTTAACCAATTAATTTAAATTATGCCCAGGATACAATAAACCAATTTAATTTGTATTGATAACATCAGACTATAAATTAATGGGCTTAAAGAAAGGAAGGGCATTTTGGTCACAGCCAACTGCCATCTGAAGAAATAAACATCTTGCTCTCAATAGAAATCTCTCAGGCATCATCTATTAACAGTACCAAGAAATTATATACATAGAACATTACAATGCAGAACAGGCCCTTCAGTTCCCGATGGTTTCACAGGGTGGTGCAACAACCTGAAGCCCATCTAACCTACACTTCCATTCTCGTCCATGTGCCTATCCAATGACCATTTAAATGCCCGTAAAGTTGGCAAATCCACAACTGTTGCAGGCAGTGTATTCCATGCTCTACTACTCTGAGTAAAGAAACTACCTCTGACATCAGTCCTATATCTATAATCCCTCAATTTAAAGCTATGTCCCCTCCTGCTAGCCATCACCATCTGAGGAAAAAGGCTCTCACTGTCCACCTGATCTAACCCTCTGATTATCTTATATGTCTCAATTAAGTCACCTCTCAAACTTCTCTCTAACGAAAACAGCCTCCAGTCCCTCAGACTTTCCTCATAAGACCTTCCCTCTGTTCCAGGCAACATCCTAGTAAATCTCCTCTGAACCCTTTTCAAAGCTTCCACATCCTTCATATAATGCGGTGACTAGAACTGTACGCAATACTCCAAGTCCAGCCGCACCAAAGCTTTGTACAGCTGCAGCATGACCTCATGGTTCCGAAACTCAATCTTTCTACCAATAAAAGCTAACCCACTGTATGCCTTCTAACAGCCCTATCAACCTGGATGATAACTTTGAGGGATCTATGTACCGGGACACTACCAAGAATCTTACCATTAGCCATTCCTGTCACTTCTTCCAAAGTGAATCACCTCACACTTTTCTGCATTAATCTCCATTTTCCACGTTTCAGCCCAGCTCTGCAGCTTATCTATGTCCCTCTGTAATCTACAACATTCTTCAGCAGTATCCACAGCTGTACCAACCTTAGTGTCATCCGCAAAATTACTAACCCATCCTTCTATGCCCTCATCCAGGTCATGTAAAAATGACAAAAGGTAATGGACCC
The DNA here is from genome assembly GCF_004010195.1 of Chiloscyllium plagiosum. NCBI lineage: Eukaryota > Metazoa > Chordata > Chondrichthyes > Orectolobiformes > Hemiscylliidae > Chiloscyllium > Chiloscyllium plagiosum. The sequence continues at coordinate 68,497,147 of NC_057725.1, read as the reverse complement.
AAAACAGATGCTTGCAGTACACCACTAGTAACTGAACTCCAGGATGACTATTTCCCATCAACCACCACCCTCTGTCTTCTTTCAGCTAGCCAATGTCTGATCCAAACCACTAAATTGCCCTCCATCTCATTCCTCCGTATTTTGTGCAGTAACCTACCATGAGGAACCTTATCAAAAGCCTTACTGAAATCCATATACACATCAACTGCTTTACCCTCCATCCACCTGTTTGGCCACCTTCTCAAAGAATTAACAATCCATTGATAATACTACTAGTCCTTCACCTTCCAAATTTAATTTCTACATTTCCTGCTTACTACTGTTGTAATTACCCTTCACCCAATTCAGCATTTTCACCCAAGGACCAGTCTTATCCTTCTCTCTTACTATCTTAAAAGCTACAGAATTATGATCTCTGTTTCCAAGATGCTTCCCTCACTGAAACTTTGAACACCTATCCAGGCTAATTCTCCAATACAGCTCATTCTGCTTTAGCGTGCATTTCCCCACCACAAACTCACTATAATGCGATTGATGGAATTGGGGGTGCTATTTATAAAGCACAAACTTAAAACATGTTTTGACATAATGTGACTACAAAGCCAACACTTTAAGTGCTGTTTCTAAAATGTGATTTTTCTATAATGCAGGTTTGCACAAGAATGTGTGCAAGATAGGGGACTCTGCGATCCCCATCAGGCACTCTGCTTCCCTTCCCAAGAACAAAGACACGGAGGAGCTCGTCCAAAACTATTTATTCAATTCTGCAGAACCTGGTGTTACCTCAATGGCTTCCCACCAGGCACACACACAGATTGTAATCCCCGCACGTTATATACATGTAGGAGTGGGCGGGGCCTTCTACTGTCTCAGCCAGCATTATTGCAGAACTGACTGCACAAGGCTAATACAATTCTTTATTGGACTATCTACATATTGTTTCAAGAAACCTTCTGGATGTGACTAAAAAAATCTTGTCCCATCTAAGCCTCTGGCACTAAGGTAGTCCCAGTCAATATTGGGAAGTTAAAATCACCCACTGCAACTGTTATTTTAACATCTTTCCAAGATCTATTTCTATAGGTGTTCCTGGATCTACTACAGGGAAGCCTATAGTATAACTCCATCATAGTTATTGCACCTTTCTTGTTCTTGAGTTCTACCCAAATGACTACACTGGATGAGTACTCAAAGATGTTCTCTCTTAGTATGGCTGTAACATTCCCCTTAATCAGTCATACAATTCCCCCATCCCTTTTACATCTTCTCTATCAATCCTGAAACATCTAAACCCTGGAATGTTGAGCTGCCAGTCCTGTCCTTCTCTCAAGTTTTTGTAATGGCTACCACATTGTAGCCCCATGTACTAATCCAGGCTCTAAGCTCATCTGCCTTCCCTGTTACACTCATTACCTTTTTATTTAAATAACTTTACATCTCCATTTCCAGTGTGTTTATTAACCTGGTCCTGTCTGTTCTTCCTATTAGACTTGACAACCTCTACATTCTTCTAAACCAAACCATATGCTGACCTCCTGAGTGGCACTAACATACCCCCTGCCAAGATATTGATGCCCTCCAGTTTAGGTGTAACCCACCCTTCTTTTACAGGTCCCACTTGCCCTGGAGAGATCGCAATGATCCAGGTATCTGAAGTCCTCCTGCCTACACCAGCTCTTTAGCTGTACACTCAACTCTTATTTTCTATATATCTGGCCTCACTAGCATGTAGCACAGGGAGTAATCCTGAGACTATAACCCTAGAAGTACTGTTTCTCAAATCTCTACCTAACTCCCTGAACTCTGCAGGATCTCATCTCTCTTTCTGCCTATGTCATTAATATCAAAATGGACCACAACCTCTGGCTTCTCACCTGCCCCCTTGGCACCAGGGAGGCAACACAACGTCCTAGACCCTCTCCCATAACCACAGAAACACCTATCTGTGCCCCTGGCTATAAAGTCCCCTATCACTACTACTTACCTACACTTCAACCTTCCCTACCGCAAAACTAAGCCAGTCGTGCTGCCACTGATCTGGCTGATTATAGAACATAGAACAGTACAGCACAGAACAGGCCCTTCAGCCCACGATGTTGTGCCGACCATTGATCCTCATGTATGCACCCTCAAATTTCTGTGGCCATATGCAAGTCCAGCAGTCCCTTAAATGTCCCCAATGACCTTGCTTCCACAACTGCTGCTGGCAACACATTCCGTGCTCTCTTAACTCTGTGTAAAGAACCTGCCTCTGACATCCCCTGTATACTTTCCTCCAGCCAACTTAAAACTATGACCCCTCGTGTTAGCCATTTCTGCCCTGGGAAATAGTCTCTGGCTATCAACTCTATCTATGAGGAGAAAGTGAGTTCTGCAGATGCCGGAGATCAGAGCTGGAAATGTGTTGCTGGAAAAGCGCAGCAGGTCAGGCAGCATCCAGGGAACAGGAGAATCGACGTTTCGGGCATAAGCCCTTCTTCACGATTCCTGAAGAAGGGCTTATGCCCGAAACGTCGATTCTCCTGTTCCCTGGATGCTGCCTGACCTGCTGCGCTTTTCCACCAACACATTTCCAGCTATCAACTCTATCTATGCCTCTCATTATCTTGTATACCTCATTTAGGTCCCCTATCCTCCTCCTTTTCTCCAGTGAGAAAAGTCTGAGCTCAGTCAACCTCTCTTCATAAGATACGCCCTCCAGTCCAGGCAGCATCCTGGTAAACCTCCTCTGAACCCTCTCCAAAGCATCCACATCTTTCCTATAA
>NC_057725.1:68448337-68494131 GCF_004010195.1 Chiloscyllium plagiosum | reverse complement strand
TCCTTCAATCCCCTCATCCAAGTCATTAATAAAAATTACAAACAGTAGAGACCCAAGGACAGAGCCCTGTGGAACACCACTCACCACAGACTTCCAGGCAGAATATTTTCCTTCTACTACAACTCGCTGTCTTCTGTTGGCCAGCCAATTCTATATCCAGACAGCTAAGTTCCCCTGTATCCCATTCCTCCTGACCTTCTGAATGAGGCTACCAGTGGGGAACCTTATCAAATGCCTTGCTGAAATCCATATACACCACATCCACAGCTCGACCCGCATCAACGTTTCTAGTCACATCCTCAAAGAACTTGATAAGGTTTGTGAGGCACGACCTGCCCCTCACAAAGCCGTGTTGGCTACATTTAATCAAGCCATGCTGCTTCCCGCCTGAGGGGCTCACCTCCTTCAAACAGTATGCAACAAGGTATAACTGTTTGAGAGGGAAATGGTCATAAGGGACCACTGCCTGCCAACCCTTCTGGTGGTCACCCCAACATTTTTCAGTTTGTGTACTACTGGTGGTGTGACCAGCTTGCTAAACCTGCTATCCACCACATTCTCAGCTTCACTGAATTTCCATAGTGAGTCCATCTGCAGCTCATTTGGCAAATCAGGAATTGCAGATGAAGACACTTCCTGCATACAGGATCACCATAGACACTGGAAGTCTGATTTCCCATACACTGCAGGAGCACTCCATGGGGTCCAGTTCTCCTGCCATTGTAAACCTTACTGTGAATCCTCTTGCAAGGATGCCTGCCTTGAAGAAGTTCTCCTTCTCTCTCTACAAGAATCTCAGGGAGTTCCTCTCCCACTGCAAATCCCAGGTAATTTCCTCTGTCCTAGTGCTACTTTCTCCCCACCCCCACCCTCCTCTCACTTATCTCTCCACCCTTCAGGCTCTCTGCCTGTCTTCCTGATGAAGGGCTTTTGCCCAAAACGTCGATTTTACTGCTCCTCGGATGCTGCCTGAACTGCTGTGCTTTTCCAGCACCACTCTAATCTAGACTCTGGTATCCAGCATCTGCAATCATTGTTTTTACCCAATTACTCAAACATTCTGTTCCTAACAAACTACGAACCACAAAAATAAGAACATTCCATGCCTTCTGGGTATTGCTCTCACTTGGTCTCTAAAGCTAGTCCGAAAGCAGCCAATCCTACACCACTTTTTGAGTTATGATGTCATGTCTGAAGCTCCACCCCTGGATTCAGCTCCTCCTCCTTCCCAATCTGTGTCAAACAAAGTACAACTCCCTACAGGTAAGGCAAATTAAACATTCATCCTGTTCTTCAGTGCTTTCATTATTGTATTGTCCTCCTGTTTCTGTACCAGTCGAAGCAAACACTCAGAGACACAGTATGGCTCTACCTTCTTCATCTTTATTCCGAGCCCTGGAGAGACCGCAATCGCCCATGTACACAAAGACATGAGTTTGTGGTCTTCTCCTGAACAGCAGATTCTTAAAGAATTATATATCCCTTACAGGGAGCAGCATCCAAATAAGGCAACATCTATATTGATTGGGTGAACATTACAATCAGCAAGTATCAATAGTAAAGATTAAGCCACCTAGCATTACACAATAGATGTTATGATTTGGAGATGCCAGTGTTGGACTGGGGTGTACAAAGTTAAAAATCACAACACCAGATTATTGTCCAACAGGTTTATTTGGGAACACACTAGCTTTCGGAGCGACGCTCCTTCATCAGGTGATAGTGGAGGGCTCAATTCTAACAGAATTTATAGCAAAGATTTACAGTGTAAATTTATAAAATTGGGATTGAAATCCCAGTGTACATCCACACTGTAAATTTTTGCTATAAATTCTGTGTTAGGATTGAGCCCTCCACTATCACCTGATGAAGGAGCGTCGCTCCGAAAGCTAGTGTGCCAATTAAACCTGTTGGACTATAACCTGGTGTTGTGTGATTTTTAACAATAGATGTTCTTCACCTCGCTAAACACTAACCTTGCCTCCAGCACCTCATTGTTTACTGGTCAAAGTCGTGTTAGCTGAGCCTTTGTCCCTCAACTTAACTCTTTCCTCACTTGCTCATACCTTATACACATTCTCAATAGAATCCCAACAGTGTGGAAACAGGCCCTTCAGCCCACATCAATCCCTCTAAAGACCATCCCTGCATTCCCCATGGCTAACCTAGCTAGCCTACACACCCTGGTCACTAGGAGCAATTTAACATGGCCAATCCACCAAACTTGCACACCTTTGGACTGTGGGAGGAAGCCCATGTAGACATGGGGATAATGCACAAACTCCACACAGAGAGTCACCCAAGGCATGAGTCGAACCCAGTTCTCTGGAGCTGTGAAGCTGCAGTGCTAACCACTGAGCCACCTTGTGGTGTACAGTTTATCTAAACATGTGCAGAATCACTTTATATCTTTATAAAGATGAAGAAGGTTGAACAACTCAGAGTGTAACCCAAATTATCTTACAAACTGAAATCCCAAATCTGATAATTAGTAGATAACAGCGTTGTGCAAAGGCTCTTGACATGCAGTGGTAGTGTCACTAACTCTCACTTGAGAGGCCAGGATTCTTGTTGCAGGTGTGTATAATAACAAATCTGAACAAGTTAATTAAATTAATCTAGAAAAGCACTGTGATAGAAGAACCTTCTCTGTTCAGCAAATTTGTTTGACAGTCAAGAGAAAGTTGACGGTAGTGTTATGCTGCCACCTACTGGGTATAAGGAGGTCCAGGTACAAATTAACCAAGGTTACCCGGCGACTTGATAAGGAGAAGTACAACCACCTGATGAAGGAGCGGCGCTCCGAAAGCTACTGTGCTTCCAATTAAACCCATTGGACTATAACCTGGTGTTGTGTGATTTTTTTTAACGTTGTACACCTCAGTCCAACACCGGCATCTCCGAATCATGATAAGGAGAAAGTGAGGACTGCAGATCAGAGTCGAAAAATGTGGCGCTGGAAAAACACAGCAGGTCAGACAGTATCCGAGGTACAGGGGAATCATCCGGAAGGGCTTATGCCCGAAACGTCGACTCTCCTGCTCCCCGGATGCTGCCTGACCTGCTGTGCTTTCCCAGCGCCACATTTTTTTGACTCTGGCTACTTGATAACTTTATCACAGGATATCTGTGCAAGTGAAAACACTGATTGGGACATGAGGAACTGAGGGTCATTATTTGTGATTGTCAAAGGTAAAGGCTCAAAACATAACAATGAGCTGGAGAAGAAATCCAACACTACGTACCAACTTCTCTTTTGTTTGATGTTGGTGGCGATCCCTCACTCCTCTTGCCGTTGTATGACTATCGGGCCACTATCAATCACTCATAGAGGCGGTCGGGCGACAAATCATTTAGCCCTGTGCATATTGATTGGACCCAGTCTGAGTCCACCACTCGTTTTGAACTGGTTCCTCACTGAGTTCGCCTCCGATTTTGATCCTGTTCCACTCTGGATGTGTCTTTGGTTTTGATCTGGCTCCAGTTCCATTGGATGTCCACCTCTGATCTTGTTTGGGTCCTGGCCAGGGCTGTCTCTGACCTTGTTCCATGCCGGTCATTTATCTGATTTTGAACAGTTCCAATCCAGGAAGATCTTTGCTCTGGTTCCAGTCCGGGTCCATCTCTGATCCGTTCTTTTCCCGAGTCTATCTCTGATCCAGGTTCACTGTACTTCTATTTCTGATCTGGTTCCAGTCCGGTCTGTTCCTGATTTCGATCCACTTCTGATCTGATTCCAGTCTAGGTGTAACTCTGAAGTAGATCCAGCCTAGATCTATCTTGATCTGGTTCCAGTCTACATCTTGTCCCTGGTTTATATTCAGTTCATGACTATCACTGCTGCAGTTTCAGTTTGGGTGTATTGTTGATCTGGTTCCACTCTGTACCTTCCTCTCATCTCGTTCCAGTCTGGGTCTATCTCTATTCTTATACCCGTAGTCAGTCAATCTTTGACTTGTTTCCAGTCCCGGTATACCTGACCTGAATCTGGTCCGGGTCTATCTCCAATCTTGTTCCAGACCAGGTCTGTGTATGTTTTGGTTCCAGTTCCGGCCCGTCTCCGATCTGGTTCCAGTCTAGATCTGTGTACGAACTTTTTCCAGTCCTGGTCTATCTCTAATTCGGATCTGTCTCTGGTTTTGGTCCGGCTCCAGTTCGGGTCATGTGCTGTGTGAGTGAGTGGGGACAGCGAGACGGAGCTAGAGTCCGGCAGTCATTGCAATAGCGGAGTCAGTGGCTCGGTCCCGAGCTCTCTCTCACCGGGCACCGGGACTCGGTCCCGAGCTCTCTCTCATCGGGCACCGGTGGCACAGTCCCGGGCTGTCTCTCACCGGACACCGGGGGCACAGTCCCGGGCTGTCTCTCACCGGACACCGGGGGCACAGTCCCGGGACAGAGCTGCTCTCTCCGGGATGGCACGGCGGCGCGATGAGTCGGGCAGCCCAGCTGCAGAGTGCAGTCTGGAGGCGGGCAGCCGGGAGATGAGTGAGCCGTGGAAAGGTGCTCTGGGCTGTGTGGGGGTGGCCCTGCTCTTCCTCATGACTATCGGTGTACTGTACTGGCAAGTGGCCGAACGGCCGGAGCCTGCCTGGCTGCTCAAGGGCCAGCTCAGCGGGTTGGTGTGGCACAGCAAGAGGTCAGTGCTGGCACTTCGATCCGTGTTCGGGGAGCAGTCTTTCGCCCTCATCCAGCCTCGGCACCTCCCCCTTTCCGGACACACGCTCCTTACCAACCGCTGCTGGTACAACCAGAGCCTCCTGTGCTCCAGCTGGGATGGCGTGAGTGAGCTACAGATCCTGCTGGAACCCATCAACCAAAGCCTGGCCGAATGTTACCGAGTGGAGTGGACCCCCAGACACTGCCAAGTGGCTCTCAAGGTAAATCTACTACTCCCAGGCAAGCTGCGACTTGGTCAGCAGTTCAGTGTCTGTCATTAACAACAAACGGCAGGTACGATTCGATCCATTGTTAGCACCAAGTAATACATGGAGTTGTGTGTGACACCAGGGATCGGTGCTGAGACCTCAACTGTTCACACTTGATAGCAGTGGCTTCAATGACCCTAACCTTATGGTTAGGCAAAAGTGAAGACTGCAGACGCTGGAAATCAGAGTCGAGATTAGAGTGGTGCTGGAAAAGCACAGCAGGTCAGGAAACATCTGAGGAGCAGGAAAATCAGGATGCTGCCTGACCTGCTGTGCTTTTCCAGCACCATTCTCATCCTAACCCTTTGGTTGACAAATGAACGTATGGTACAGAAATAAGTAGCAAAGCTACAAAAAGGTGAGGTGGGATCTGGCAAACAGGGTCTAATGGAGGGAAATGTGAAGTTGTCCATTTTGGCAGAGAATAAAAAACAAAGAGCATGTTATCTAAATGGTGTGTGCAGAGGTTTCAGATATGTGAGGCGGGGGGTTTGGGAACTGTAGTCCATGAATTTCAAAGGAAATCCAGTAGGATGTTGTAATTTATTTTTTGGAGAATTGAATATAAAAGTGGGAAGGTTATGCTTCAATTATACAAGACACTGGTAAGATTGCATCTGGAGCACTGTGACAGTATTGGCCTCCTTATTTAAGAAAGAATGTAATGCATTGGAGAAGATTTACCAAACACATCTCTGGAATGAAGAGCTTGTCTTATGAGAAAAGGTTTGACAGGCTTGGTTTGTTGTACTGGAGTTTAGAAAGTGAGAGGTGACTTTTGAAACATTCAAGATCCTGAGAGGTTTTGGCATCTTGTGGAGTTGTGCTTATCAAGCAGTCTGCTTTGTCCTTGATGTAAAGCTTCTTGACGGTTGTTGGAGCTACATTCATCCAGGTAAATGGGGAATATTCTTTGTGCCTTGCATATGATTGACAGGCTTTGGGGAATCAGGAGATAACTTAGTTGCTGCAGTGTTCCTAGCCTCTGATCTGCTCCTGTAGCCATTGTATTTACATGGCAGATCAAGTTCAGTTCTGGTCAATGGTAACCCCAAGATGTTACAAATAATCATACAACCCCATGATGTGAGTGATTTGGCATTTGTAATGCCACTGAATGTCAAGGGACAGTGGTTTGATTGTCTCTTATTGGAATTGGTCATTGCCTGGCACTTGTGTGGTGTAAATGTACTTGCCACTTGTTAGCCCAAGCCTGGGTACTATCCAAGTCTTGCTGCTTATGGACATTGACTGATTTGAACATTAACCGAGCCAATTAAATATTAAGAGTGGCTGTAGTGGAGTGCACAAACTCCTACAGGAGAATAGATAGGATGCAGTATTACAGGAGACACCATATGATGGGCTACAAACATGTTATCTTGTGTACTTTCACTGTTATATATAACACTAGTGCTATGTTACACAGTGTCTGATGCAAGCAGGCTGTTTTACATGAATCTTCCATATATTGGCTGCATTGTGTTAATATTATGGTTGCATTCTACGTGTTGTAGGTTACAGCGAGGACATGGGCTCCAGGAATAGCTGGATACATGGCAGATGAACTTCAGTGTGAAGTAGTATGAGGTGATGCAGCAATTGATAAAGTGTCTTTATTATAGGAAAAAAATCTAAGGTGCTTCCAAGGACCAATGATCAGAGAGAATTTGGTACTAAGTCATGTAAGGAAATGTTAGGGAAGATAACCAAGCTTCTAGTCAATCATTTAAGTTTTAAGAAGTATCTTAAAGGAGGAAAGTAGCGAGGTGCTGAGGATTTGGAGAGAGAATTTGAGAACTCTTGGCCTAGGCTGTTGATGAGACGTGGAGGGATATCTTAGTTTGTAAGACTGGAGGATTTTCGTAATGTGAAGACAGGACTTCACCTCTACAAGTGCAGTGGTCACTCTTACTGATACTGTCATGAACAAATGTATCTGCAGCTAGCAGATTGGTGAGGAAGAGTTCAAGTATGTTTTTCCCTCGTCACTTGCCACATACCCTGTCCAGCAGCAATATCTTTAGGACTCGAACAACTTCCTCAATACAGCGGCTACTGCATGGTCATTGATGGTAGTGGATATTGAAATTCCTCACCCAGAGTACATTTTGTGCCCCAGCCACCCTCAGTGCTTCCTCCAAGTGTTGTTCAACACGGAGGAGTTTTAATACTTTTTATTCACTCGTAGGGTATCGATGTCGCTGACCGGGCCAATGTTTATTATGTTTTCCTGGAGAAAGTGGTGATGAGCTGCTGTCTTGAACTGCTGCAGTCGACGTGCTGTAGTTAGACCAGCAATGCCATCAGGGAAGGAATTCCTGAATTTCGTCCCAGCAACATACATTTTCAAGGCGATATATGTCTAAATCATGATGGTGAGTGGCTTGGAGGGGAACCTGCAGGTGGTGGTGTTCCTCTGTATCTGCTGCCCTCCTCCTTCAAGATGGAGGTGACTCTGGGTTTGGAAGGTGCTGTCTATGGAGCCTTCTACAGTGCATCCTGTAGATAGAACACATTGCTGCTACCGAATATTGGTGGGGGAGGGAATGGGTGTCAGCCAAGTGGATTGCTTTGACCTGGGTGGTGTTGAGTTTCTTGAGTAACATTGGAGTTGCAACCATACAGGAAAATGGGCAGTGTTCCATCATGTTCCTGATTTGTCTTGTGGATGGTGAACAGGCTTTGGGGAGTCAGGAGGTGAGTTGCTTGAAACAGTATTCCTAGCCTCTGACTTGCTCTTGTAGCCACTATATTTATATGGCGAGTCCAGTTAAGTATCTGACTGATGGTAACCTCCAGGTGGTTGATAGTGGCCGATTCGTAATGGTACCTCCATTGATTGTTAAAGGGTGGTGGTTAGTTCTGATTCATCATCCAAGGAAGAAATGTATAGAACATAGAACAGTACAGCATATTACAGGCCTTCAGCGCACAATGTTGTGCCGAACATTTATCTTAATCTAAGATCACCCTAACCTACACACTCCTCAATTTACTGCTATCCATGTACTTGTCCAGCAGTTGCTTAAATGTCCCCAATGTCTCTGACTCTACTCCCACCAGTGGCAATGCATTCCATGCACCCACTCTCTGCATAAAGAACCTATCTCTGACATCTCTCCTATACCTTCCCCCAATCACCTTAAAATTCTGACCCCTCATGACAGCCATTTCTGCCCTCTGGCAGAAAAGTCTCTGGCTACCTACACTATCTATGCCTCTCGTTACCTTGTACACCTCTATCAAGTCACCTCTCTTCCTCCTTCTCTCCAGTGTGAAAAGTTCTAACTCTCACAACCTCTCTTCAAAAGTGAAGCCCTCCAGTCCAGGCAGCATTCTGGTAAATCTTCTCTGCACCCTCTCTAAAGCAGCTACATCCTTCCTACAATGAGGCAGCCAGAGCTGGACACAATATTCCAAGTGTGGTCTAACCAAGATTTTAGAGAGCTGCAGCAATACCTCGCGGTTCTTATACTCAATCCCCCTATTAATGAAAGCCAAAACATCATTCACCGCCTTAACACCCCCATCAACTTGGGTGGCAACTTTCAGAGATCTATGTGTGTGGACCCCAAGATTCTGCTGTTCCTCCACACTGCCAAGAATCCTGGCTTTAACCCCTGTATTCAGCATTCAAATTTGACCTTCCAAAATGAATCACTTTGCATTTATCCAGGTTGAGCTCCATCTGCCACTTCTCAACCCAGCTCTGCATTTTTTCCATGTCTTGTTGTAGCCTGCAAAAGCCCTCAACGCTATCTACAGCTCCACTGACCTTTAACATAAGAACATAAGAATTAGGAGTAGGAGTAGACCATCTGGCCCTTCAAGCCTGATCCACTATTCAATAAGATCATGGCTGATCTTTTCGTGTACTCAGCTGGATTGTAAATCATTGGTAAACTTTCTCACTCACCCTTCTTCATCCAAGTCATTTTTTAAAACTAAAAGGAGCAGAGGCCCAAGAACAGATCCCTGTGGACATCACTGGTCACCGACCTCCAGGTGGAATCCTTTTCATCACGACCACTCACTATCTACTTTCGGTCAGCCAAAACTGTATCCAGACAGCTAAATTTCCCTCCTAACTTTCTGAATGTGCCTACTGTGGGGAACCTTATCAATTCCTTACTGAAATCCATATACACCACATCCACTGCTCGACATTTGTCAACTTGTCTTGTCATGTCCTCAAAGAACTCAATAAGGCTTGTGAGGCATGATCTGCCCCTCACAAAGCCATGCAGACTACCTTTAATCAAACTATACTTTTCCAAATAGTCATGAATCCCATCTCTCAGAATCCATTCCAGTACCTTGTTTACCATAGATGTAAGACTGACAGGTCTGCAGATCTAAGGGATTTCACTATTCCCTATCTTGAACAGAGGAACAGCATTCGCCTCCCTCCAATCATCTGGTACTACTTCCATGGAGTGTGAGGATGCCAAGATCATCGCTAGAGGCACACCAATCTCATTCCTCGCTTCCCATAGTAACCTTGGATTTATCTGGGCAAAAGTGAGGATTGCAAATGCTGGAAACCAGAGTTTAGATCAGAGTGATGCTGGAAAAGCACAGCAGGTCAGGCAGTATCCGAGGAGCAGGAAAATCGATGTTTCGGGCAAAAGCCCTTCATCAGGATAAAGGCAGGAAGCCTCCAGAGTGGAGAGATAAATCACTTTATCTGGATCTGGATTTATCTGGTCCGGCCCTGGGGAATTATCTATATTGATGCTTCCCAAAATTTCCAGCACATCCACTTGCTTAATATCAATCTGTTCAAGCCTATTAGCCTGGTTTACGATGTTCTCACTCTCAACAAGGTCCCTCTAGTGAATACTAAAGCAAAAAATTAATTTTGGCCCTCCCCCATATCTTCAGACTCCAGGCACAATTTCCCTCCGCTATCCCTGATCGGCCCTACCCTCTCTCTGATCATTCTCTTATTCATCACTTAAGTGTAGAATGCCTTTGGGTTTTCCTTAATCCTTCCCGCTCCTTAGTCCATTTTTGAGTTCTTTCCTAGCTACTCTGTAATCCTCTAAAGCTGTGCCAGAACCTTGCTTCCTTCTTCCTCTTGATGAGAAGCTCCTCTTCTCTTGTCATCCAAAGCTCCTTCACCTTAGCATTCCTTGCCTCTCTCAGTGGGACAAAGTTATCCAACACTCCTAACAAGTGCTCCTTAAACAGCCTCCACATTTCTGTTGTGCACTTCCTGTAGAACAATTGATCCCAATTTATACTCCCCAGCTCCTGTCTACTTGCAGTATAATTTCCCCTCCACAAATTACTTTCCCATACTGTCTATTCCTATCCCTCTCCATGGCTGTGATAAAGGTGAGACAGTTGTGGTCACTGTTGCCAAAATGCTCCCCTGCTGAGCGATCTGACACCTGGCCTGGCTCATTACTTAGTAGCAAATCCAAGATGACATCCCTGCTAGGTATGTGGTAATCAGCAGGAGGTTTCCTTAGCCATGTTCAACCTGAAGCCATGAGACTTCATGGGGTTTGGAGTCATGTTGAGGACTCCCAAGGTAATGTGCCCCTGACTTTGTAATAGTGTATATCACCTCTCCTGCCAATCAGTCAGGATATATCCATGAGCGGTGATGATGATGTCTGGGACGTTGTCTGTAAGGTATGATTCCATGAGTACAACTATGTCAGGATGTTGCTTGACAAGTGTGTGAGCCAGCTTTCCCAACTTTGGCACTAGCCCCAGATGTTAGTAAGGATGACTTTGCAGAGTTGACAGGGCTGTTTCTGCCATTGTTGTTTCCTGGCTAGACCAGCTATGAATGGCAGATTTCCTTCCTTGAAGGACCTTGGTCCACTAGATGGGATTTTCTGACATCATTCGTGTTTTAGACCATAAGACCATAAGAAATAAAAACAGGAATAGACTGGTCTGCCCCTCAAGCCTGCTGCACCATTCAGTGGGATCATGGCTGATCCAAAATTCCTCATGTCCTGTGTTTTCCCCATAAAACTTGATTCCTCTACTGATCAATAATCTATTCATCTCAGTCTTAACTATACACAAGGACTCTGCCCCCACAGGCAGGGTATTCTAAACTTGCTCAATCCTCTGAGAGAAGAAATTCCTCCTCATCTCAATCTTAAATTGGCACCTCTTTATTCTGAGATTCTGCCCTTTAGTACGAGACTCTCTCATGAGGGGAAACATTCTCTTAGTATTTAACTTGGCAAGCTCCTTAAGAATTTTATTATGTTTCAATGAGATCACCTCCCATTCTTCTAAACTCCAGTGAGTAGAATCCCAAACTGTTTAGGCTTTGCTCATAAGACAATTCTTCTGTACCAGGGATCATCCTAGTGTTTCCTGCCCATTAGCCAATTCTCTATCCATGCCAATATGCTACTTCTGACACCATAGGCTCGTATCTTATGTCTTAAGCTTTTGTGAGGTACTTTGTGAAACATTGTCTGGAAGTCTAAATAAAACTCATCTACTGTTTCCCTCTATCACTCTGGTTGGGGTTTCTCTTTCAGACATGATTTCGCTTTCATGATGCCATGCTGGCTCTTAATTCCAGATTTTTGTTGTTGAATTCAAATTCCCCTATCTGCTGTGGAGGGATTTGAACCCCAGTCCCCAGAGCATAACCTGGGTCTCTGGATTAATCAGGTACCAATAATTATCAGCTCTCACTCTCACAACGTGCAGCCCTCCACTCCCTCGCTCCAATCCCAACCTCACCATCAAACCAGCAGATAAAGGGGGTACAGTGGTAGTTTGGCGCACTGACCTCTACACCGCTGAAGCCAGGTGCCAACTCGAAGACACCTCCTCCTATCGCCCCCTCGACCATGACCCCAGCCCCCCATCACCAAACCATCATCTCCCAGACCATACACAACCTCATCACCTCAGGAGATCTCCCATCCATAGCTTCCAAACTCATAGTCTGGGAACCCCGCACCGCCCTATTCTACCTCCTTCCCAAGATCCATAAGCCTGACCATCCTGACTGACCCATTGTCTCATCCTGCTCCTGCCCCACTAAACTCATCTCTACCCATCTCAGTACTGTTCTATCCCCCCTACTCCAGGAACTCCCCACATAGGTTCGGGACACCACCCATGCCCTCCACCTCCTCCAAGACTTCCATTTCCTCGGCACCCAACGCCTCATCTTCACCATGGACATTCAATCCCTCTACACCTCCATCTGCCATGACCAGGGCCTCCAAGTCCTCCGTTTCTTCCTCTCCCGACGTCCCCAACAGTACCCTTCCACTGACTCTCATTCATTTGGCTGAACTGGTCCTCACCCGTAACAATTTCTCCTTCGAATCCTCCCACTTCCTCCAGACGAACAAGGTAGCCATGGGCACCTGCATGGGCCCCAGCTATGCCTAACTCTTTGTCCATCTTCCGTAGTTACATCGGCACCACTCCCCACCTCTTCCTCTGTTACATTGATGACTGCATCGGCGCAACCTCGTGCTCTCGCGAGGAGGAGGAGCAATTCATCAACTTCACCAACGTATTCCAACCTGACCTTAAATTCACCTGGACCATCTCTGACACCTTCCTCCCCTTCCTGGACCTCTCCATCTCCATCAATGATGACCGACATAACGCTGACATTTTTTACAAACCCACCAACTCCCACAGCTACCTAGATTACACCTCTTCGCACCCTACCTCCTGCAAAAATGCTATTCCATATTCCCAATTCCTCCGCCTCTGCCGTATCTGCTCCCAGGAAGACCAGTTCTACCACAGAGCACACCAGATGGCCTCCTTCTTTAAAGACCATAATTTCCCCTCCCACATGGTTAAAGATGCCCTCCAAATCATCTCATCCACGTCTCGCACCTCTGCCCTCACCTTGATCCATAACAAGGATGGAACCCCTCTGGTCCTCACCTTCCATCCTACCAACCTCCGCATAAATCACATCACCTGCCGACATTTCTGCTACCTCCAAACGGACCCCATTACCAGGGATATATTTCCCTGTTGTGGTTCTGTTCGCCGAGCTGAGAATTTGTGTTGCAGAAGTTTTGTCCCCTGTCTAGGTGACATCCTCAGTGCTTGGGAGCCTCCTGTGAAGCCACGAAATGACACGACCAGCTATCCTTAGTAGCCACGCACGCAGATGACAAGCAACATGAGTTCGACTGGGACAACACTACTATTATAGGACAAGCCAAACAGAGAACAGCCAGGGAATTCATAGGGGCATGGCACTCATCCACAGATTGAATCAATAAGCACCTCGACCTGGACCCAATATACCGACCGCTGCAACGGACAGCTGGAACTGACAACCGGAAGCGGCAGAGATAAACCACTATAAATGCCGGAGGAAACATAACAGAAGCGCTTCACAGGACGCTCCCAAGCACTGAAGCTAGACTGGGGACGAAATGTCTACAACTCAAATTCCCAGCTCGGCGAACAGAACCACAACAATGAGCCCCCGAACTGCAAATCTTCTCGCAAACTTTGGATATATTTCCCTCCCAACCCCTTTCCACAAAGTCTGTTCTCTCTGTGACTACCTGGTCAGGTCCACGCCCCCAACAACCCACACTCCCGTCCTGGCACCTTCCCTTGCCACCGCAGGAATTGCAAAACCTGCGCCCACACCTACCCCCTCACCTCCATCCAAGGCCCCAAAGGAGCCTTCCACATCCATCAAAGTTTTACCTGCACATCCACCAATATCATTTATTGTATCCGTTGCTCCCGATGTGGTCTTCTGTACATTGGGGAGACTGGGCGCCTTCTCACAGAGCGCTTTAGGAACATCTCTAGGACACTTGCACCAATCAACCCCACCGTCCCTTGGCTGGACATTTCAACTCCCCCACCCACTCTGCCGAGGACGTGCAGGTCCTGGGCCTCCTCCATCGCCACTCCCTCACCACCCAACGCCTGGAGGAAGAACGCCTCATCTTACGCCTCGAAACACTTCAACCACAGGAGATCAATGTGGACTTCACCAGTTTCCTAATTTCCCCTCCCCTCCCCCCACCCCCCCCAACCTTCCCCAGTTCCAATCTGCCAGCTCAGCACCATCCTCATGACCTGTCCTACCTGCCAATCTTCCTTCCCACCTATCCACTCCACCCTCCTCTCTGACCTATTACCTTCATCCATACCTCCATCCACTATTGTACTCTTGGCTACCTTCTCCCCAGCCCCACCCTCCTCCCATTTATCTCTCCACCCCCAACGGCTCCCTGCCTCATTCCTAATGAAGGGTTTTGTCCGAAACGTCGATTTTCCTGTTCCTCGGATGCTGCCTGACCTGTTGTGCTTTTCCAGCACCACTCTAATCTAGACTCTGATCTCCAGCATCTGCAGTCCTCACTTTCGCCATTACCTTCCCCTTGTAAAGGTTTTGTATTGTATGTAGTATTCAGTTGGTAGATGGGATATAATGTCTCAAAGTCAAAGAGATTCTCCGCACAGAAAAATATCCATCGTGTCCATGCTGGTCAAAAACAACCACCTAACTATTCTAATCCTATTTTCCAGCATTTAGCCCATTTCTTGTATGCCATGGCACCGCAAATGCATGTAAATACTTCTTGAATATTGTGAAGGTTTCTGTCTCCACCACACTTACAGGCAGTGAGTTCCACATTCCTATCACCCTCTGGCTGAAAGTTTTCTTCCTCACATTTCAGATTTTGATGGTCTAGTGTGCGTGCCATGTCATGTGCATGGGCTGTCTACTATATGTGTTCTGTCATGTGTGTGAGATGTCTAGTGTGCCTACTGTGCTGTGTGTACAGAGTGTCATGTGCACAATGTATCGTGACTATTAAATGCACAGCTGTGTTGTATCCGCCAACAGTTACACACGCTGCCCACATTTCTCACTCTCAAGGCAGCATACCAACATTAAGAGATTTCTTGGCTTGCTGCACCTGCCTCTGGAAAAAGTGCAACAAATAAGTTGAACTTTGTTTCTGGTGGTGGGTGAAGGATGGAGCCAGGTGGGTTAGCTACAAGGCCTGACCGAGTTCATCGAGATTTGATTTAGTTGGTGAATATTAGATCCTCCAGCTCTCACCTTCCCATTGCATCATCATCCACACACATCCCATGTCCCATTCATGCCATGTCACCCATATACCTCAAATGGCCCCTTAATCACTGTCGGGCAACCCATGCTTTTCCACTTGTAGCTAAGGTTCCTAAAAGCCCACTCACCTGTCGTCTCTTTCATTCATACCCTTAATGTTTGCCGTTCTAGGCACCTCAACAATCACACCGGATAGTGTACAGAGCTGGAATAATGTAGGTCTGAAGAAAGATTGGCTAGGCTGAGGTGGTTTCTTTTGAATAGAGGAGGCTGAGCAACTTTAATTGAGGTGTACATAAAATAGTGAGAGTCTTGGATGGAATGGATGGGCAGCACATATTTGGGGTAGGCGGGCGTGAATTTAGAGTGATTGATGGTAGGGCTAGAGGGAAGTTGAGGAAATATGATATCTACCAAAGGATGGTTTGGTTCTCAAACTGACTGCCTGAAAGGGTAGATGAGGCAGAAACCCTCAGATCATTTCAATTGTGTCTGGATATGCACCTGAAGTCCCATATCATCCAATGATATGGGACCAAGTGCTCGTTCATGGGATTAGGCTGGATAGTTTGTTTCTCGATAAGTGCAGACTCACTGGGCAGAGTTGCCACCTTCTGTGCTGTAAATGTTTGTGTTTCCAAAATATTGAAAGAGAAGTAAGATGCAGGGATATTGAGAGAGGGTTGGGCAGTGTCAGTGTATGAATTGCTCCTTGGGACAGTCAGCCCTGTGAGTCGATTGGGTCTCCACTTCTGCTGTAATGATTTTAGGATTCAATGATACAACAGCGGTCAAGTGTTAATTTTTCCTGATACCCTTGTCAACAGCAATTAAAGTTAATAATAATGATTATTTTTCAACTGAAAAATGCAAGCTTTTATTGTAAATTAAAGGGATGATGATTTAGATACTACTACAGTTTGATTATTCCATAGACCTCAACCACCTTTATTGAGTATTTAATGTCCACTGTAGCAAAAAAAAAGGTCATGAGATGCAGATTGCATGATAAGGTGAGAATGAGGTCTGAATGATTTTGTGACAGGTCCTGTGTGAATGAATTATCTGCACTGTGTTCTGGAATTGCCTAACTAATCTTCCTGCCTCCACCAATTGTAGTACTTGGTCATTTATTTCCTAACTGTTCAGGTCTTAGTGTGGAAATCAGCTGCCTTGTTGCTCAAAAAGCATAAGTGACAGCGTTGATATGTTCTGGGCTATTTCAGATGTTATAATTGATAACAGGATTTCAAAATTACATCTTTGAATGTTTAAATTGGCTATTATGTATCAGAGAATGATTTTGTAAACCTGAAAAGCCCTGTCTATATATGTGTAAGCATTCATAGGCCAGAGCTGGCATCTGATGTGAGGGAACCAGCAGTAGAATTGGATTAATGAGCCATTCAAAGACCAACTGTAATCCCTACAAGAATTTAGCAGATTGTATCTGGCTTTGAGAGTTCCAGCAAACAGAGAATATTAATATGAGGCTCAGACAGAAAGGATCAAGGCTCAGTGTCTGAGCTTTACATCATGCATAATTAATCAGCCCCACCTCCTAGTTTGATGACACCGACATCACCATTATGACAACTCAGGAGTGTGGAAAAACTGTTATGGCTGTCACTCACTGTGAACTCTGTGAGAGCGTAGCAAGGATCATCTCCTTGGTAACTAATACCTTTTAAGTATATGTAACAGGAAACCTAAATGATTAGTCAATGAGTTAGATGAAAATTTTTTTGGATTAAGTTCCCTACAGCGTGGAAACAGATCCACACCGACCCTCCGAAGAGCAACCCACCCAGACCCATTCCCTTACATTTACCCCTGCACCGAACACTATGGGCAATTTAGCATGGCCAATTCACCTAACCTGCACATCTTTGGATTGTGGGAGGAAACCCACACAGACATAGGGAGAATGTGCAAACTCCGCACAGACAGTTGCCCGAGGCAAGAATTGAACCCGGGTCCCTGGCTCTATAAGGCAGCATTGCTAACCGCTGAGCCACCGTGCTGCCCCAGTTTGGGTGTGCAAACTTCCTTTGGCTTGCTATGCAATGAAGTATTATCATGTGAAGCGATGTTATTGTAGGGGAAGTCAGGAAAGCTAAGCAGAGGTAAGTCATGCGGAATGGTTTTTGATCTGCTAATCCACAGGCCTGGAATCCACTAAACTGAAGTGGTAATTGACAGTAAAAAAAAATTAGTCTTTATTCAATGCCGTGGCATGGCATAAAGTGCTTTGTTGGCAATCAGGTACTTTTGCAGTTTTAACCACTTGTAATATAGGAAGCTAGACAGACAGTTGAGCTCCCATGAATGCAGTACGATCATGGGCAGGTATCCTTGCTTTTTCTGTCATTCATGAACATTGGCCAGGTATAGATTCCCTGCTTTTCTCTTTCAAAAAATGGCAATAAATCATTTGCATTCGCCTGAAAGGGTAAAAGTTTTATGGTCTCATTTAATGTAATACTAGACTGGCAACCGGGAGTATTGTGCTTAAGGTCTAGCTCAGGACTTGGCCCATCAGACTTGTGACTCAGAGACAGGGATACTCCCACTGTTCTGTGACTGTGATGGTAAAAAGGTGGGACTTTTGTGTGATTGCTTGGCCTCCACAATGACAGGATAGAATTTGACAGAATATAGAACAAAACCAGGTGCTTCAGTGACATAATCCTTCCCCCCATGCTCACTGTCTCGCACTCTGGATAGCAGGAAGAGGTGGCACATGGATTTATTTTTCTTTTCTCATTCATATAAGAACACAGGAATACAAAGTAAGGATTAGGCCAATTCACCCCTTCAGCCTGCTCTACTTTCAGTAACATCTTGGCTGTTCTGGATATGTCTTAACTGTACCTTTCTGTCATTGTCCCCAAAATAATCCTTGAATCCCTTGTCAATTAAGGATTGTCTAACTCTACATAGAGTTCAACAATCCAGCCTCCTCTATGGTGAAGAGAATTCCACAGACTAACAGCATTTGACATAAAAGTAATTCCTACCTCATTTTTAAATTAGTGAACCTCTTATTTTTAATATGTTTTAGATTTCCCCAAAGAAGTAACATTCTCTCAAAATCCATCCTGTCAAAGTTCCTTTGTTTCACTAAGATCACCTCGCATTCTTCTAGACACAAGCGGATTCAGGCCCAACATGTCCAGCCTTTCTTCATAAGATAACCCACTCACTTCAGGAAGAGGTTGAATCACTCTACTGCCTTGAGTTGCAATTACAGGGTATATCTTTTCTTTGGTGACGATACCAAAACATGATGATGTATTTCAGATGTGGTCTCACCAAGCCTGTGCAGCAACACAACATTTGTACTTGGTCTCCTTTTCACTAAAGCCCAACATTTCTTTTGCCTTCCTAATCACTTGCTGTACCTGTAATCTAATTTCTTGTGTTTCATGTACCAGGACATCCAGACCCTTCTTTAATATAGAATTCTATTATCTCTCTTCACTCAGAGGGTGTGCAGTTTTGCTATTCTTCTTACCAAATTGGACAAGTTCACATTTTCCCACATTAAATTCCATCTTGCCCAGTCACTTAACCTACCTTTGCTAACTTCTTTTGTCCTTTTGCAACTTAGCTGATTTTCTAATGTCACAAGGATAAGTTGGAAACTATCATACATTCAATTCCTTTACCCAAGTCACTGAAATAGATTGTAAATACTTGAGGACCCAGCACTGACTGCTGTGGCACTTCATTAGTTCAGCTTACCAACCAGAAAATGACAGGCAAACCTCTCCATCTCCATTAATGACGACTGACTTGACACTGACGTTTTTTACAAACCCACCGACTCCCACAGCTACCTGGATTACACCTCTTCCCACCCTACCTCTTGCAAAAATGTCATTCCGTATTCCCAATTCCTCCGCTTCCGCCATATCTGCTCCCAGGAGGACCAGTTCCACCACAGAACACACCAGATGGCCTCCTTCTTTAGAGACTGCAATTTCCCTTCCCAAGTGGTTAAAGATGCCCTCCAAAGTATCTCAACCACATCCCGCACCTCCGCCCTCAGACCCCACCCCTCCAACCATAACAAGAACAGAACGCCCCTGGTGCTCACCTTCCACCCTACCAACCTTCGCATAAACCAAATCATCCGCTGACATTTCCGCCACCTCCAAAAAGACCCCACCACCAGGGATATATTTCCGTCCCCACCCCTTTGCGCCTTCCGCAAAGACTGTTCTCTCCGTGACTACCTGGTCAGGTCCACGCCCCCCTACAACCCACCCTCCCATCCTGGCACCTTCCCTGCCACCGCAGGAACTGCAAAACCTGCGCCCACACCACCTCCCTCACCTTCATCCAAGGCCCGAAAGGAGCCTTCCACATCCATCAACGTTTTACCTGCCAATCCACTAATATCATTTATTGTATTGGTTGCTCCCGATGCGGTCTCCTCTATATTGGGGAGACTGGACGCCTCATAGTAGAGAGCTTTAGGGAACATCTCCGGGACACCCGCACCAATCAACCACACCGCCCCGTGGCCCAACATTTCAACACCCCCTCCCACTTTGCCGAGGACATGGAGATCCTGGGACTCCTTCACCACCGCTCCCTCACCACCAGACGCCTGGAGGAAGAACGCCTCATCTTCCGCCTCAGAACACTTCAACCCCAGGGCATCAATGTGGACTTCCACAGTTTCCTAATTTCCCCTTCTCCCACCTCACCCTAGTTCCAAACTTCCAGCTCAGCGCTGTCCCCATGACTTGTCCTACCTCCCTATCTTCTTTTCCACCTATCCACTCCACCCTCCTCCCCGCACCCGACCTATCACCTTCATCCCCTCCCCCACTCATCTATTGTACTCTATGCTACTTTCTCCCCACCCCCACCCTCCTCTAGCTTATCTCTCCACGCTTCAGGCCCTCTGCCTTTATTCCTGATGAAGGGCTTTTGCCCAAAACGTCGATTTTACTGCTCCTCGGATACTGCCTGAACTGCTGTGCTCTTCCAGCACCACTAATCCAGAATCTAGCTACAGGCTGTCAGTTCAGGAGCTAGAAACAGGAAAAATATTGTGAATGGGATTATAGCGTTTGTAACGTAAATTGATAAATTCTGTTTTGGGATTGAAAACTGAGCTTCAATAAAATAGGTGGTAATTGATTAATTAAAGTATGAGATTGCATTGCTTCAGTTGTAACCTCAACCGTCTTTTGAAGGTAAGGTGATGGCTTTTTGTGAGTAAAAGTGTGCGTCAGTACCTTTGAACAAATATTGATTGCTAACTTGTACCTAATGTTTTGTACCAATTTATATATGGTGTCTGGGAGCTTGATGCTTTTGTATGACTTGGCTTTCATTTTAGACAATCGTGATAATTGGTGAGGACATTGATGAATACTTGCGGTTCTGCTACTACACGAGTGTAAAACTGGTACTTTTTAAATATTTCTATGTTTTGATTTGTTTCTCAGTTTTTCTATGACTGTGGACTGAAATGGGAAAGGAAGATTTAAAAGGGACCTAAGGGCAACTTTTTCATGCAGACTGAGGTGCCTGTATGGCATGAGCTGCCAGAGGAAATGGTGGAGGCTGGTACAATTACAACATTTAAAAGGCATCTGGATGGGTATATGAATAGGAAGGGTTTAGAGGGATATGGTCCAAATGCTGGCTAATCGGTTAGGCTATCTGGTTGGCATGGACGAGTTGGACCAAAGGATCTTTCCGTGCTGTACAGCTCAATGACTTTATGACTGGTTTAAAAGCAAAAGATTGTAGAAAGATTGCTGCACTTTTTAAAAGCAAGTTACTTGACACTCATTGCAAGTGCTTTTTACATTGATCTTTGTTGAAGTGGTGGGGAATGTTACTACAGAAAAGCTGGAGACAGTGGAGTGTGTGAACAGAGATTCAACCAGCAACGAGTAGTTGATTGGCCTGTGGAATGGTGACCAGTTGTTAATGTCCAGGCCCTCTGCTTGCTGACAATTATGTGATTGGCTTGCCGCTAGCTGAACAGCTTGTGTATGTTTGGTAAGAAGCCATTGGACCTTCAGAAAGGAAGGTGCTGCCCTTTTCTCTGCATTTAAAAAATAAAGACGCCACAAGCCGAAGAAACCAGTTTGTTTTCCCTCCTTGGTTGGTTGTTGTTAGCTGTGGTTTTTAACCAATAGGTCAAAGATTTTAAGAGTCACCTTGTTGCTCCATGTCTCCTGCAAGCAAGTGATGGTATCTGAAGAAGGAAGATCAAGGAGCAGTAGGTTCTAAGAATCAAAAATTATCATCTCATTTTAGTGATTTGGGTCTATGGAACGGGGGTCATCCTAGTTTTTTCCTCCACCCATAATGACCTTTTTTGTGAGTGTGTGCGCGTGCACATTTGTCCCTCCCTCTCCCCCTGTCTCCCTCTTGATGGTTCATAATTGCTTACCTGTAGCTAAAGGTTATTTATTTCAAAGCATTAGTATTTCTGAAGTACAGAAACCTGGACTGTGCTTTGTCAACCTGTGTCTAAAAGGTAAAGTGGAGAATTTTGCATTCTTTGATAACACTTTTAATCCTTTTGATGACTTTGGGAATAATGAAGCTTAATTTTCAATGCATTGAATTTCTTGGAGAACATTGCATGTTGTCTGGTTTCTTAAAGCCTGTTAATTGTAGAAGGTTTGAATGTCTCTCCTTGTGATGAATTGCAAAACTAGGGTTAGAACTATAAAATAGTCACTAACAGATTCAGTGGGAATGTTGAACCTGATGCCACATGGACTTTTAGGGGACCCATACTGATATGTTTAACAAAAGCAATCCACCCATGTGAGGGAGGAAGGATTAAAAGATTATACTAATAATATAAGATGAAAACAAAATAAGTGATGATGAGTCCGTGGATGACATTCCCCAATTTTTTCAGTTCCAGATGAGGAGGGATGTTGGCTCCCCTCCTTTATTCACTCATCTTTCGTTGGTCCTGACAAGATTGATTTGTGAAGGATCCCTTCCCAATGGATACTTTCTCTTGAACTCAAATTCATTTGTTTTAAGAAGGGAGCCAATTTAATCAGACCTCCTTGAGTTAACAAAAGAGGAAGTTTTGCTAATTGCAAAAAAAACCAACATTCAGACTAGCAATGAAAAGTGAATCCGAAGAAAAAACTTACAAACTCAATCAGTCTCTGAGACATTGGACAATTGTGGTTGCTATATTGACGGTTGAATACTCTTGGCTTTGCAAGTTAATGGAAATTCTTTTATCCTGGTTTCCTTTGACAATTGCTGTCTGGTAGCACTAAGAGTGAGAGACATTTGATTTTCTTTACCTGTAATGCAAGGGTTTAATAACTGTCCTCAAATGGTGAACTTCACAGCACACTAGTACATCAGGCCATGAACACAGAGACCAATGGTTGCAGTTCGTTTCGAGCCCTAACATTTTATTTATGCTTTCTTGAAAGGGTAAAACATAAACATACCTGCACAGAACACTGTTGCATAATCACTGTCACCTTTTGACTGTAGCAGTCCTTTTTTTTTAGAAAAAAACACATTGACTTAAAAGTTCAATGTGTTCATAAGTACTTTGAGGTTTTGATCTATTGTTATAAGAAATAGGACCCCACCACCAGAGATATATTTCTCTCCCTACCCCTTTCAGTGTTCCAGAGCGACCATTCCCTCGGTGGTTCCCTCGTCATGTCCACGCCCCCACCAGCCTACACCCCATTCACAGCACCTTCCCCTAACACAGCAGGAAGTGTAAAATCTGCGCCCACACCAATCCCTCACCGCCGTCCAAGATCCCAAAGGACCCTTCCACATCCAACAGAAATTTACCTGCACCTGACCAATGTCATCTACTGTATCTGTTGCATCCGATGTGGTCTCCTCTACATCGGGGAGACAGGACGCCTACTTGCACATTGTTTCAGAGAACATCTCTAGGACACACGCACAAACCAATCCACCGTCCCGTGGCTGAACACTTCAATTTCCCCTGCCACTCTGCCAAGGGCATGCAGGTCCAGGGCTGCCTCCATTGCCAAACTGTTACCACCCAACGCCTGGAGGAGGAACGCCTCATACTCCGCCTTGGGACCCTGCAACCACATGGGATAAATGTGGATTTCAACAGTTCCTTCATTTCCCCTCCCACCACATTATTCCATTCCCAAGCCTCCAACTCGGCACCATCCTCCTGACCTGTCCATCATCTTCCCCAACAATCCGCTCCACCTCCACCTCCCCTCCCCCTCCCTCCGACCTATCATGTTCCCCCTCACTTTCTTCTACTTATCGCATTCTCAGTTACCTTCCAACCCCACCCCCCTCCCATTTATCTCTCAGCCCTCTTGCCTACAAGCCTCAGTCCTGATGAAGGGCTTCTACCCAAAACGTTGATTCTCCTGCTCCTCAGATGCTACCTGGCCTGCTGTGCTTTTCCCGCACCACAGTCTCGACTATGAGAAATAGGAGGTGATGAGTGTGAAGCATAAACTGTAAATTTGACAAAATGGCCTGTTTCTGTTCTGTAATTTCAATGGAGTTAGTCATTGGGTTCTCTGTTCACAGGATTGTTTTTCCATGGACAATGTGTCATGGTATGGAGGAGGAAGCATGCATTCTCAATACTGGCCCATTAACAATGCTGACATTGACTCCCAACCTTTCATCATCAGCAACCTACAGGACACCCCCTCAGGCTACGGATCTGTGTTAGAGAGGTATTTCCTTGGATCAACAGGTGAGAACGTTGACATTCTGTATATTTGATACAAATTGAATTCTTCTGGGAATCTGGGCATCAGCTTTAATGGCAAGGTTGAATGTTGGGCTGGTTGAGGAGCAGATCACTGTGATTCTGTGTATTGATTTGAGCTTGTCTCAGAATATGAGGAAGATTGGGTTTATCAAGAAGTTCGGGGTGGTTTATATACAGCATAACAGATACCCAGGAATGTGATACAGACTGGAATCAAATCAAGGGTTTAAAAAAAAACAGGTGGCACAGTGGTTAGCACTGCTGCCTCATAGCGCCAGAGACCCGGTTTCAAATCCTGCCTCAGTCAACTGTCTGTGTGGAGTTTGCACATTCTCCTGTGTCTGCATGCGTTTCCTCCGGGTGCTCTGGTTTCCTCCCACAGTCTAAAGATGTGCAGGTTAGGTGAATTGGCCATGCTAAATTGCCCGTAGTGTTAGGTGAAGGGGTAAATGTAGGGGAATGGGTCTGGGTGGGTTGCTCTTCGGAGGGTCGGTGTAGACTTGTTGGGCCAAAGGGCCTGTTTCCACACAGTAAGTAATCTAATCTAAAAAAAAAGTGTAGTGCAGTCACTGCTCTGGATGAACACTTATTCACTGTTGGTGAAAGTAGATTGGCTAAGTTTCCTTGCTAAAGAAGCTGTTGGCATATTCCATGTCTGGGTGAAGAATGGGTTTAAATTCTCCTTGTGGAGGACTTTGGTGTTCTTCATGAGAAGTTTTTGAGAGTTGGGTCACCATCACAGCAGATGAATCATTGTTGTCCAACCATCGTTTTTATGACATGTATATGTCAAGTGTTGCATATTGACTGAGTTCCATGCAGCTACTGAGACTGGGTTGATTCGCATCCAGAACATCTGCCCAATTCCTCTGATTTACAAATTCCTCTGATACAGAAACCTTGTTCAGAGACTAACTGTCTTCACCTCCTGAAGTGACTATCATAAGTTGAGTTAGGATTTCAATCAGTAATTAGTGTAGTATTCAAGTGATTCAAAGACGGAGGATGAAGTTTCATGAGAACCTCAACATTAATGTAATCCCAGTTGTTTGTTGTTATTACACTAACAATTTTCCAAGCAGTCCTACTCCAAAGTCTACATATGGGCTGTGGAAGGTGATTAAACAATTGGAGAAAATGAGAGCTCTCTATAATTCCTATGTAAGAACATTTTGAACAAAGCGTGTTGTGGCATGAAATTAATTGAAATTCTTTTGTCCTGGTTCCTTTTGACAGTGGCTATAAGGCAGCACTAAGAGTGAGAGTGATATTTGTATTTCTTTATCTGTAGTGCATGTCCTCAAACTGTGACCTTCACAGCACACTAGTACATCAGGCCATCCAGGAACCACAAACCACCCATACCATTGCTCACTGGAGCTGACCTGTTTAACCTCCTTCCATAGAAATGCAGTTGAATTTATTTCTAAAGTGGTTCAAGTGAACAGATGTTGTACATTTCGCTGGATCACCTTTGGAGATGAAGGAGATCGCTTACAGGATTTCTCCTCAAATTAAAAATGTGATATGGAGAAAAACAAAAAATCTGTTTACCAGATTTATAAAGCTCAATTGACCTGTCATTTATTGAGAGATTTCCGCATTTCCATTGTCCTTAACATGAAAAATGTTCTATAATCTTTCTTCTGAGTGGCCTAGCTCTGATTTCAAGTGGCCTAACCTTGGGTAAGATTTTACCTTACCAGAGGTGGGGAGAATAATGATGAATGTAATGGCTCCAATGAGTGAGAGTCTGTGTCGAGAAAAACTCTTGCAATTCACTTCTACCTAGATAGCAAGATCCAATTCTTACCATCTGATGACAATAAAATTTAGTTGCATGAGTTTGTACCTCATTAATTATGCTTACTCTGCAAACCTCCCCTTCCCAAGTAATGTTTTCCTTGGTCATAATTCTCAATGTCTCAAAACAGAGTGGATACCTGTTAAGAGTTTAGATCAGAGTGGTGCTGGAAAAGCACAGCAGGTCAGGCAGCATCTGAGGAGCAGGAAAATCGATGTTTCGGGCAAAAGCCCTTCATCAGACAGCATCTGCAGTCCTCACTTTCGCCCTGGATACCTGTTAAGTTCGTACCTCAGCATCGAGTCATGGCTGTGCCAACCATTTTCCTTTTCTTTACTGGCAATCATGTCAACTGCAGCAAGTGCCTTCATGGAAGTTGAATCCCTTCATCAACGTAACAGGGCATTGTCAATGTATCCACCTCAGAACATCAGACTACTTGAGATTGGGCACACTTGGACACTATTGATGCTTAGAGATAGTACTGACAGATTTGGACTGCCTGGCACCTTTTTCCTTTGTAATATTATTTTCACACAGATGGACAGATAGTCAGCTTCTGGCTTACTGGTTTCACACATTCCTGATGAAGGACTTATGCCCAAAACGTCGACTCTCCTGCCTGACTTGCCTGTGCTTTTCCAGCGCCACACTTTTTGACTCTGATCTCCAGCATCTGCAGTCCTCGCTTTCTCCCGGTTTCTCACACAAACAGGTTCAGAAACCTTCTGGCTTGAGGAAACATTGAAAAATACCAGTTCTCAAGGGTGGAGGAATTATGGGTCATTTTGCCGTGCAGCGTCAAGGCCAGAGGGGCAGGATATGTCAACAACTTACATTATGAGGCAATGTGAATGTTTGAAGTGATGTGTGAAAGTCAAAGCAGAGGGGCTGGACTCCAGCCACTCTATTCAGGAGCTGGGCCTTTTAGAGTCTAGGGGCTGGGCCGCTGTCAGTCACGTGGTCGGTGCAACATGAGTTATGGATTTCATACAGTTACGGTCTGCATCATTGTCCATCCTGATGGTCAAATAAAGCAGTTTCGGTCAGTCAGAATGATATTATGGTGTCAGTCCAGGCTGCAGTCAGTTGAGCTGCCCTGTACATGGGCATGGGCCCATGTTTGGTCAGGGGCTGGGAATTGTGTAGAATCTGGGAATATAGTTCATGGCATTCTTCAAGGCTGTGGTCAATTTAACTCTAGGATTGGCCTCATTCTATGTAGTCACTGAGGAAATGGTCATGGTGTTATGGACTAAGCCAGACCAATCAAAATATTCTTAAGCAGGCAGCTCAGACCATCACTTTGCAATTTGTTTCGGTAAGTATACAATGAAAATTACCTGGATTAAGTTAGCTAGGTTGACTACTAGATTTTAAAACAGACAAAAATTTATTCACTGAATTACACAATGAAACACAAAGAACAGAATAAAGAACCCCCACAGACCTGAAACTATCCTACTAGACTTAATTATGCTGATCCGAATACACACAACAGTCCCAATAAGCAAATTCCCTTTAAAAACCAGTATAAATGGAGTACATGTTTACAGGTTGAAATTCAAGGGCAGAAAGAGAGAGAGAGAGAGAGATTCAATATAGCTCTCTGTTGAACTTGTCACCAGATCAGACTAAACTAAAAAATGAGAGAAAGTGAGGACTGCAGATGCTGGAGCTCAGAGTCGAGGGTATATTGCTGAAAAAGCACAGCAGGTCAGGCAGCATCTGAGGAGCAAGAGAATCGATGTTTCGGGCACAAGCCGTTCATCAGGAAACTGTTCCGCTCAGCTCGAGAGCTGACCACTCCCCATTCTTATACAGGTCACTTTTAAAACATGGCGAAAGTGAGGACTGCAGATGCTGGAGATCAGAGTCTAGATTAGAGTGATGCTGGAAAAGCACAGCAGTGCTCGAGATCAGAGTTGAGAGTGTGTGGTGCTGGGAAAGCACAGCAGGTCAGGCAGCACCTGAGGAGCAGGAAAATCGATGTTTCAGGCAAAAGCCCTTCATCAGGAATGAGGCAGGAGCCTTCAGGATGGAGAGATAAATTTATGGTGTTATGGACTAAGCCAGACCACTCAAAGCTTTATTAAGCAGGCACCTCAGACCATAACTTTGCAATTTGTTTCGGTTAGTGTACAATGAAAAGTACCTGGATTAAGTTATCTCTCCACCCCGGAGGCTCCTGCCTCATTCCTGATGAAGGGCTTTTGCCCAAAATGTCGATTTTCCTGCTTCTCGGAAGCTGCCTGACCTGCTGTGCTTTTCCAGCACCACTCTAATCTAGACTTTTAAAACATGACCACTTTGGCCTGAAGTCTCATCTGTTTACATATAAACAAAAGGCCTCTCAAAATCCTTTTCATCTCTGTACCAAACCAGACTGATTGGAGCCCAACCTGGTTTATTACCCCTCTGAAAAAAATCAAGGACAGAATCTCCTTGAGTCAAGGAACAGCTTTTGGCAAAAAAAGGAATGGGCTTTATTCTCAATGGGGTTAGTGTAGACAATACAATAGAAGTGATATCACAGGGGACTGGTGGTCTCAGTTGTGCAGTAAAATCTGAAAATGTAATGAACCACTTGCAAAGTTGGAGGAGTCAATTGCTCTTCTTTTCCTAAAGTGCAGGACTGGAATGTGAGCCCTTCGAAGGGTTTTTGCATTTATCATTATTCAAGTGGTTAAACAATGCTCACCATTTGTTTTCAATTCACCATTAATCTGGAAGTTAACATTCTTTTTCATTCTTCAGCCTCACTGAGTGTGTTATGACATGGCGGGGAGGATTTCAACCCAGATCTTCAACCCAGAGATTGAAGTATAATCCAGTTAATCCCGCATAAATATCCCACATAATCCAGTTTGGACATGCAATCATGAAGGACCCATGAAGAGGGCTTTGTGTCCACTGATTGCCATCTTATGATCAACGATACTCAATGTAATGACAGTGCCTTGTCACAGCCTCATCTTCTCAAATGACCGATATACACAGTCTGGAGGATTTGAAGCCTCCATTTTCCAACTGCTATATCTTGTGATACCATTAACAAAGACAGAGAGGAGGTTCTGCAGATCTGACAGGCTTAAAAACCATAAGACATAGGAGCAGAAATCAGGCCATTTGGCCCATCAAGTCTGCTCTGCCATTCAGTCATGGCTGATACATTTCTCAACCCCATTTTCCCTGTAATCTTTGATCCCCTTGACAATCAAAAACCTTTCCATCTCTGTCTTAAATATACTCAATGACGTGGCCTCATTGCATTCTGTGGCAATGATTTCCATAGATTCACCACTCTCTGGCAAAAGAAGTTTCTCCTCATCATTATTGTAAAAGGTCTTCCTTTTACTCTAAAGCTGTGCCCATGGGTCCTCGTTTCTCCTTCTCAACATCCACTCTGTCCAGGCCATTCAGTATTCTGTAAGTTTCAATTAGATTGCCCCTCATCCTTCTAAACTCCATTGAGTATAGACCCAGAGTCCTCAAACGTTCCTCGTATGTTAAGCCTTTCATTCCTGGGTTCATTCTCGTGAACCTCCTCTGGACCCTCTCCAGGACCACTACATCCTTTCTGAGGTATGGGACCTAAAAGTAGATAAGTATTCCAGGTCGTTAAGTGAGGCAAGGGAGAAAAAACCGGGCCACTTACAAAAGTTCTCAATTCCTCTCTGGCCACAGGAAAGGTGTGGAGGACAGCCAATGTGGTACCGTTATTCAAGAAGGGAGCAAGGTATAAACCTGGAAACTACAGGCCAGTCAGTCTAACTGTAGTGATGGTGATACTATTGGAAACAATTCTGAGGGACAGAATGCATCTGCATTTGGAGAGACCGGGATTAATCAAGAACAGTCAGCATGGTTTTTGTAAGGGGAGGCGATGTCTGACCAACTTGATTGATTTTTTCAAAGAGCTGACCAGATGAGGACAATGCTTTTGATGTTGTCTGCTTGGACTTTTGATAAGATCCCACATGGGAGACTGACAGAGACCCCCTGGGAATCAAGGAAATTTGGCAAATTGGGTCCACAATTGGCTAAGTTGCAGGAAGCAGAGGATGATGGTTGAGGGTATTTTTCATCAGGAAGTCTGTTTCCAGTGAAGTTCCATGGTGATCAGTATTGGGGCCCATGCAGTTTGTGGTTTTTATAAATGATTTAGATTTGAACACAGCGTGGGTTTGATCAATTTGCAGATGATTCAAAAACTAGTGGGGTGGTAAATAGCGAGGAGAATAGCCTTAGATTACAGGAAGATATGGTCAGATGGCTGATCAGTGGCAAATACAATTCAATCCGAATAAAGATGTCGTGGTGCGGTTGGGCAAAACAAATAAGGCAAGATGAATGATGACATGATAATCGGTAGGATCCCAGAAAGAATTCTGGATCAGAGGGACTTTGGTGTATATGTATGCCGGTCCCTTAAGTTATCCGTGCTGGTGGATAAAGTGGTTAAGAAGACATATGATCTACTTTTATTAGACAAAGCTTTAAAAGTTTAAGAGCAGGGATGTTGTGCTGGAACTGTACAAAATGTTAGGCCACGGAGAGATTGGACAGACTGGGGCTGTTTTTCTGAGAGGAGAGGAGACTGAGAGGGGACATGTTTGAGACTGATGAAATTATGAGGGGCATAGATATTGCTGACAGAATGTAACTTTTCCCTTTGGAGAAGGGATCAACGACTGGGGACATAGATTTAAGGTAAGGGATAGAAGATTTAGAGGAGATGTGAGAAAATACCTTTTCACCCAGAGGATAGTGGGAATCTGGAGCTCACTGCCTGTAGGGTAGTAGAGACAGAAACGTTCGAAACAATAAGGAAATATTTTTGATATGCATTTGTGCTGCCAAGGCATGCAACCTATAGGCCAAGTGCTGGAAAAGGGGATTGGAATAGGTAAGATTGTTTTTTGACCAGAGCAGACATGATAGGTGGGAGGGCTTTTCTCTACACTGTGGATCTCAATGACTCCTGATGAGTGACAATCAGCTGCACTGACTTTACTCCTGAGCGGCACTGGTGCAGAGTGTGGTATATTTACAAGGAGCAGCAGCCTCATATCAAGCACAAAGGCAAAAGTTGTTGGGTCACTATCCCTGAGTAAAGGATGCTGAACTCTGTATTCTTCATCAACTCAGGATCAGAGTTCTGTTGTATTGTTTTAAGAGCACACTCTGTGAGGTCATGTCTTTGACAATGAATTTGAATATTGTCCCCGATTTGCATTTACTGAGCACATACTGCTGTGGCTAATCCAAACAGACTGTCTTCTTGAGAGTCTGTTTCACCGATGGGACAGGCACAGAAGGCAACAGGGAGCAGAGTTGCTGCCAGCTTAGAAGGAGATTGAGCAAGATATTATTCAGCAATGAATTCTGGCAGGGAACTATATCTCCAGACTTTGTTGGAGTTAATTACTAATGATGGAGATTCAATATGTCATGTTAAGGAAGTCCTGGGCCAACGTGTCACACCTATTCCAGCTGCTGGATGCAGACACGTGTACCACAAGGTCTGCATGCCAATCCCTCTCCATAGCCCTCAAGGTTACAGCTGCCCTTAGTTTATTTGTCAGTGGTTTGTTTGATGGGGACCTCTCAATCTGGAGCTGGGGACCTCTCTGGTATCTCTCAATCGCCTGATTAAAAATGCCTTTGGGATGTAACTAATGTTGTGTTTTCCAGACCCACCCCCTTCGTTTTGTAACTCACCTTGTCAGTGCCAGTCAGAGACCAAGATTGCCTTCTCAAAGGGGTAGGGTGTTATTGATTATAACCATGTAGCTATGCAAGCTCCCTATCATCAACCGAGTTCATGAACAGAAAGTATTTCTACTCTCTCAATCATAAAGTATTTCTGACATATCAGCCAGATTTCTCAGTCAGAGTTAGATATCAAGGCAGCAGTCAGTGATCATGCTTGCTGGACAATTCATAGGTACCTACCTCTTGTAAACACCCGTAGCTTGTAGAAATGAAGCTGCTGGTAGACAAAGGCTGGTACAAACCATGGTCCCCTGTAAGAAAATCTCAGACCGACCCAACCATAGATATAGCACTGTACAGGTTTGAACAAGGCCCACTGTGTACCAGACCAGACCAGGGAGCATCTACAATCAGGTTCCAGTGCCAGGCCCAGTCAGGCACAGCCAAGCAATATAGGCTTGGTGCTGTGCCCTCTGTAATGTCTATTGCTAAAGGGGTATGTGTTGCACTATCCTATTACTATACTTCCTGTTTTCCCAGTGTCGATAATAATCCCACTATTACATGACACCATTACCCTGGTGTGGCTAATGATCCCGTTAACATACTCTCCCTTAACCCAATGTGGATAATGATCCCAATGTAACATATTCCCCACTACCCCAGTATGGATGAAGATTCATTATTATACTCTGTGTTATTCCAGTGTGGACAATGATCCCATTATTATGTTCCCCATTACTTCCTGTGTGATAATGGACCCATATACTATGATACTCTCTATTACCCCAGTTTAGTTAGGTTGTGGATCAGCTCTGATCTCGTTGAAAGGTGGAAGAGGCTTTTAAATGGTTTTATCATAGAAGTGATCATAGAATCCGTACAGTGTGGAAACAGACCCTTCAGCCCAAAACGTCCACACCGACCCTCCAAAGAGAAACCCAACCAGACCTATTCCCCTATATTTACCCTTAACTAACACATCCCTGAACACTATGGGCAATTTAGCATGGCAATTCACCCTAACCTGCACATCTCTGGACTGTGAGAGGAAACCGGAACACCCAGAGGAAATCCAAGCAGATGCAGAGAGAATGTTCAAACTCCACGCTGACAGTCATCCAAGGCTGGAATCAAATCTGGGTCCGTGGTTCTGTGAGGCAGCAGTACTAACAACTGAGCCACCATGCTGCCGTGTGAGCAGTTGTGGCTGCAATATCTTGGGTAAGATCAGAAGACATAGGAGCAGATTTTGGCCATTCGGTCCATTGGGTCTGCTCTGCCATTTGCTGTTGGCTGTCAACCATATATTCTCCTGCCTTCTCCCCATAACCTTTGATCCCCTTACTAAGCAAGAACCCATCTCTCTCTGTCTTAAATACACTGATTCATTTCTATAGTCACCACCCTCTGTGAGAAAATTTCCTCACCTCTGTTTTAAATGGACGACCCTTGTTTTGAAACAGTGACCTGTTGTTTTATATTGTCCCCACAAGAGGAAACATCCTTTTTCCATCCTGCCTGATTCCCTCAGGATCTGATCGGTTTCAATCTGCCTCTTACTCTCCTAAACTCTAGCCGTTAAAAGCTGAGCCTGACCAATCTTCCTTCATAAGCCAATTCAAAGAGGCAACTCCCTGCAGGGTATTGTGCCCTTCAGCATAGACTGGTGAGCACTATTTCAGAAGGATGCCAAAGCTTTGGAAAGGGTCCAGTGTTGGTTCATTAGAATGGTGCCAGGGTGAGGGATGTGAAATAATCACAGAAACTGCAATTTGGCTGCTTAGAGGGGTGGATTGAGGAAGTCAGGAGAAACAATTTCAATGCTAATTAGATTATGACCCAAAAGTCAGAAATTTTAAAGTAATTTGTCAATGATTGATATTTCTGAAGGAAACTGGATGTGTGTGGGAAGAGGGAAGAGGACTCATTTGTAGGTTTCATGGGGAGATACTGGGGTGTGAGTTATGCAATTGGACAGTATTTTCAAAGAGCTGGCACATGCTCGATGGATCAAATAGATTCTGGAAGATTGTATGATTCTGTGATTTGCTTCATCCTGTGCCACATTCTCACTATTCACTGGAGAAAGGGTACGCCTTCAAGGTCCCTGTTTGACCTGTCAATTTTCCCACAAGTTTAGATTGTTAGACAATCCCCTGGTTGTGCTTCTCACTTTGAATCTCTTGGCCTGTGGGCTGAGTTTCCCATTCACCTGAGATGAAATGCGGCCTTTGATTTGGGTGGCTCAGTGGTTAGCACTGCTGCCTCACAGCGCTAGGGACCTAGGTTCAATTCCTGCTTTGGGCAACTGTCTGTGTGGAGTTTGCACATTCTTCCCGTGTCTGTGTGGGTGTCCTGCGGTTGCTCTGGTTTCCTCCCACAGTCCAAACATCTGCAGGTTAGGCGAATTGGCCAAGCTAAATTGCCTGTAGTGTTAGGTGCATTAGTCAGGGGTAAATGTAGGGGGGTGGGTTGCTCTTTGGAGGGTCAGTGTGGACTTGCTGGGCTGAAGGGCCTGATTCCACACTGTTGGAAATCTAATCAAAAAAAACTTCAGGCGGCACGATGGCACAGTGGTTAGCACTGATGTCTCACAGCGCCAGAGACCCGGGTTCAATTCCCGCCTCAGGCAACTGTCTGCGTGGGTTTCCTCTGGGTGCTCCGGTTTCCTCCCACTGTCCAAAAATGTGCAGGTTAGGTGAATTGGCCATGCTAAATTGCACGTTGTGTTAGGTGAAGGGATAAATGTAGGGGAATGGCTCTGGGCGGGTTGCTCTTTGGAGGGTCGGTGTGGACTTGTTGGTAATTTAATCTAATCTAATCATTTCATGGCCCCACAATCTTGGGCCAAACTCTGAGCCCCATTCGAGGAGAAAGTGAGGACTGCGGATGCTGGAGATCAGAGCTGAAAATGTGTTGCTGAAAAAGCACAGCAGGTCAGGCAGCAGCCAAGGAACAGGAGAATCGACATTTCCTGAAGAAGGGCTCATGCCCGAAACGTCGATTCTCCTGTTCCTTGGATGCTGCCTGACCTGTGCTTTTCCAGCAACACATTTTCAGATCTGAGCCCCATTCCCAATGCATGCAGCTCCTCACACTAGCCTGAGGCTTCCCCCACACACAGCACTCTGTGCTAAGACCCAACACAGTAGTTCCAGCTGCAGCTTGCTAACTTCCTGCTAATTTGGGACACTCGTTATTGAGTAGGAGTCAGTGAGGATGCAAGGGGCGTACTGAGCTTTTCATGACAAGGCAAGCCTCACAGGGGTAATATCATATTTCTCTGAAACCATGACAGCCGCCCAGGCTGATCAGCTCTTATTGATAGACGGCAGGTCTCCTTGACGACGTTCCCTTGACACTGTAGAGTGTGTGTTATTTTAGGAAGTGCTCAGCTTGGACTGTTAAGGCTGGGAGCTCCCTGTGGAGCCTCAGTTTGGGAATGCTGTGTCCAGTACATAACCGAATCCCTCAGTCAAGAAACATTCCTGATCTATGCCAGGCAGGGCTAACTGGGCAGTGAGTGGTGTCAGATCAGACTGTAGTGGTCCCTTCTCTCAGCCTAACATAACCCAGTCTGCCTAATGCAAGAACAACTGCTTGGCTGAATCAAGAGGAATGTGAGGGACAGCAGCTGGAGAAGGAGAAAAGCCTGAGCCAGGCAATAACAACTTGCATTTACATATCCTTTACCACAATAAAAATGTCCTGAACAACATTATAAAGCAAAATCTCTCACTACAATGTATCGAGAGATATTACAACAAAGAGGAGAAAGTGAGGTCTGCAGATGCTGGAGATCAGAGCTGAAAATGTGTTGCTGGAAAAGCGCAGCAGGTCAGGCAGCATCCAGGGAACAGGAGAATCGACGTTTCGGGCATAAGCCCTTCTTCAGGAATGAGGAAAGTTTGTCCAGCAGGCTAAGATAAAAGGTAGGGAGGAGGGACTTGGGGGAGGGGCGTCGGAAATGTGATAGGTGGAAAGAGGTCAAGGTGAGGGTGATAGGTCAGACTGGGGTGGGAGCGGAGAGGTCAGGCAGCATCCTGTTCCCTGGATGCTGCCTGACCATTACAACAAAGAGGCAGGTTTGAAAGGAATAAAGAGAGAAAATGTAAGATTTAATGTGCGAGTTACCCGAGTTCAGTGTCTTGGCTGCTAAAGGTACTGCTGCCAATTTTGGAGCCACTATAATCAGGGATGGAAGAGGATATTCGAGGGTGGTGGGGCTGGAGATTACAGCATAGGGGAGGGAGTTTGGCCATGGAGAAATTTGAAAACCACGATGGGTATTTTTAAATAGAGGTATTGCTTGAAGGGAGTCATTGCCGGTTAGTGACTGGTCTGGGAGTTGGGATTTGAGGAGTTTCTGATGACACAGGGAGACCGAGCCCTTGTCAGTTATGTAACTGGTTCGGGCGTGCCATCACGGTTCCTTATGTTTGCTTTCTGTCCGAATGAGCTTTCAGACTGCATCTGTCATCTTGCAATTCCCAGCACGACAAGCTCTTGCCAACAAGGTTTTTACGGCATTAGGCTGCAATCAGGTGACAGCACACTGTGAAATGGGAGAGCTAGGAGGGGGTGGGGAGGAAGATATAGACTTGATATGACCTCCTTCAGGCACATGCCGCAATCTGTAAATCAAGAGTGCGTGCAGATGGACTGACGTGATGTTTGTAGCTCATGTGGCTTTCCCTGCACTACAAACATGGATTACTGGGCCCAACCCATTCAGCTGGCAGGGGGGCAGAGAGAAGACAGAGATTCCACTCTGGTCAAGACAGTAAATACCCAAGATGTGTGGGCTAGCTGAGTCCACAGTTTTAAGTCTAAATCCTATGCCTGTATACTGTATTAAGTGACCCGAGGCTAACAAGGTCAACAGGAATCTTTCCGCTAGGCTGTCACTGCTGTTGGAAGGCTTTTTGGGGACAGGTACTTTGATGTGCTTTGTAGTTTTCTGTATGTTAATCCACATAACATTTACCAGAGAGCTGTGTTCTTGTGGAGTCAGATACCTTGACATTTGTGAGTAATATTTACTATTTGAGGAGCCGGTGCTCCAGTGGTATTATCTTGAGTCTATTAATCCAGGTGCCCAAGTAATGTTCTAGAGACCAGGATTCGAATTCTGCTTCAACAGGTGATGGAATTTGAATTCAATAAAATATCTGGAATTAAGACCATGTAACCATTGTCAATTGTCAAAATAAAAACAGTCTGGTTCACTTATGTCCGTGAGTGAAGGAAAACTGCTGTCTTTAACTAGTCATGTCTCCAGGTGACACCTCCCCCTCAGCAATGTGATTGACTTTCAACTGTCCTAGTTAGTGACACCCACATCCCATGAGTGGATAAAAAAATCATGGTTACAATGTCCAAGGCTTACATACACATTCTGGGTTCTGTGCCTATTGATGTTACAATGCATTACAAACACTATACTGAACCCCCAAAACGGACTCCACTAAGAACAGACTGGAGCCAGTGCAGGTACCTTTATACAGGAACCTCAAATGTTGAGATGTCAACTCGCTGTCTTAAAGATACAGGCCTATCTGATCTGGATTCTGCACTTTAGCGTACACTGTGCAGATAAAGGTGTGGCCAAGGTATGAGGTTGGCTGTAGTGGGATTATACGTCAGCAGAGATAGTGGTATAGAGAAGATCCCAGAATCTCAGAGTTATTAGAAGAAGGCTATTTATCTCGTGGTAACTGCACTGGATGTGTTTCTACCCATCTTATATTGTGTTTCTCTGCTGTTAGGTGTGGCAGTTCAAATTCACCCAGAAGTCCCACTACACATTGGGATTGAGAGCAAGAAGTGGCTATGCCTGGGGGTTCCGCCAAATGCTGAGATGGTACCTCTGAGGTACACCATGTGTGTCAGTGACAACCTCACAGCAGTCCACCAGCAAGTTGGAAGAATGATCCCTGCGGCTCTCCCAGATACTGACATCCTACAGTAAGAGGCAACAGTTTGAAACTTCTTGTCACCAGGATTAGACCTCCTGTGGTAGTGCTGACATGAATGTTCACAGTTTTATTTAGTCGCAACTGCTTTTCTCTTCAGAATAAAAGTACCAAGCAGTTTGGGTTTCTTTAAAAAGCAGCAGGGTATGCATGTCAGATTGAAGGCAATGTCTGCCAATGTAAGTGAATGTTTAAAAGTCCCATTTTTGGTTCTGATGGAGACTGAGGATAAGAGGGGGACTAGAGATTCAACAGCACGTAAGACTGGGGACCACAAAAGCAGAATACTGTGGATGCTGGAAACCTGAAATTAAAGCAGAAATAATCAGCCAAAAGAAGAAAGAGTTCAGGTTTCAGATCTGTCAGCACTCGGAGCTAATTGATCTAAAACAGGAATGAAGGAACAAAGTAAATGATGAGAATAGTTTAGTGACTAACAGGAAATCCAAACGACACTAGTAAATATTAAACAGTGATAGATTAGACCAAGGGACATGTATACTTATTTATTTATAAAGGTAAGAAGACAAGAGTTGGGTAACTATAGGCCATGTTAGCTTGACACCTGTTATTTAGAAAATGTTAGTCTATTATAAAGGATATAATAGCAGAGCATTAAAATATATATAATATGGTCAAACAGAACTAGCATAGCTTCATGAATGGGAAATTATAGCTAACAAATTTACTGGAACTCTTCAAAGTGGCAATAAGCTGATAGATAGGTGGGAAGCAATACATGTCAGATATTTGGACTTTTAGAAGGCGTTTGATAAGTAAGCACATGTTATGCTACTTAATAAGATAAGAGCCCATGGTATCGGGGTAACATATTAGCATGGATAGAGGATTGGAATACTAGTAGACGCCACAGAGTTGGGATAAGAAGGGCATCGTCCCCCATGGTGTCCTGTAACTACTGGAATGCCACAGGCATAATTGCTGGGACTACAACTATTTACAAAATATATAAATAACTTTGTTGAGGAAGATGAATGCACTATAGCCAAGTTTTAGGCAAGCTTCTTAAATAGCTGGGAAGGCAATTGTAATGATGACACTAACAGTCTTTGGAGGGATATCCAAGGCAAATTGGCAAACTAGATCCAAAATTGGCTTGCAAATAGGAGGCAAAGGGTGATAGCGGAGGATTGTTTTTAAGACTGGAAGCCTATGAGCAATGGTGTATCACAGGTGCTGGGACCCTTGCTATTTGTTATATACATTAATGACCTGGTTGTGAATGTAGATAGTATAATTAGTTTGCAGACAACACAAAATTGGTGATATTGTTGATAGTGAGGAGAATGGACTAAGGCTTACAGTCAACTGGTAAACTGGGCAGAGCAATGGCAGATAGAATTTAATTCTGATAAGCGTGAGGTGATACGTTTTGGGAGTTCTAATAAGGGAAGGATTTACATAATGAATGGTAGGTCTCTTGAGAGTACTGAGGAAGAAAGAGACCTTGGTATATGAGCCCGTAGATCCATGAAGGTGTCAGCCAAGTAGACAGTGATGACGAAGGCATATGGGATGCTTGCTTTCATTAGCTGGGGCGTAGAATATAAGGCCATAGATAAAATATTGTGAGCAGCTCTGGTCACTGGAAGTTAGAAAGATGAGAAATGACGTTATTGAGACATAAATGATTCTTAGTGGATTTGATTGGGTAGATGCAGAAAGGTTATTTCCCCTTGTGGGAGAGTCTAGGAGCAGAGCGTATAATCTCAGAATCTGTGGAATTCATTCCTATAGAGGATTGTTGAAACTGGGTCATTAAGTACAGAGGAACCTCAATTATCCAAAGGGCACTGGCAGGGAGTATTTCATTTGGTTTATCAAATTCCAGATAACTGAATGCCGGATAACACAGTTGAGCCGAGCATCGTGACCTTGTGATCTTGCTGGATAATCTGAAGATTGGATAATCGAATGCCAGATAATCAAGGTTCGTCTGTATATTCAAGGCTGAGATAGTCAGACATTTAATCAGTAAGGGAATTGAGGGTTAAGGAGAAAAGGCAGGAAAGTAGAGTTGAAGATTATCAGATCAGCCATGACCTAAGTGAATGGTGGAGAACTCTCATTGGGCTGAATGGCCTGCTTCTACTTCTCTAGCTTACAGAAACATCGAACAGTACAGCACAGTACAGGCCCTTCAGCACACGATGTTGTGCTGAGCATTTATCTTAATCTAAGATTGACTTAACCTACACACTCCTTAATTTACTGCCGTTCATGTACTTGTCCAGCAGTCACTTAGATGTCCTAATGTCTCTGACTCTACTACAACCGCTGGTAGTGCATTCCATGCACCCACCACTCTCTGCGTAAAGAATCTATCTCTGATATCTCCCCTATATCTTCCTCCAGTCACCTTAAAATTTTGACCCCTCATGACAGCCATTTCTGCCCTGGGGAAAA
The DNA here is from genome assembly GCF_004010195.1 of Chiloscyllium plagiosum. Taxonomy (NCBI): domain Eukaryota; kingdom Metazoa; phylum Chordata; class Chondrichthyes; order Orectolobiformes; family Hemiscylliidae; genus Chiloscyllium; species Chiloscyllium plagiosum. Next base: position 68,454,449 of record NC_057725.1, on the reverse strand, counting down.
GTCTCTGGCTAATTACTCTATCTATTCCTCACATTACCTTGTATGCCTCTATTAAGCCACCTCTCTTCCTTCTTCTCTCCAGTGTGAAAAGCCCGAGCTCACTCAACCTCTCTTCATAAGACATGCCCTCCAATCCAGGCAGCATCCTGGTAAATCTCCCCTATATCGTCTCTAAAGCATCAGCATCCTTCTTATAATGAGGCGACCAGAACGGGAGTCAATATTCCAAATGTGGTCTTAACAGGGTTTTATACAGCTACAGCAAAACCTTGTGGCGCTTAAACTCAATCCCCCATTACTGAAAGCCAAAACACCATATGCCTTTTTAACAACCCTATCAACTTCAATCAAGAGCGTGGTGCTGGAAATGCACAGCAGATCAGGCAGCATCCATGGAGTAGAAGAATCGGTGTTTCGGGCATTAGCCCTTCATCAGGGCTTGATGAAGGGCCTGAAGAAGTGTTTATGCCTGAAAAGTCGATTCTTCTGCTCCTGACCTGCTGTGCTTTTCCAGCACCACCCTCTTGACTCTGAGCTCCAGAATCTGCAGTCCTCACTTTCTCCTATCAACTTGGGTGTCAATTTGCAGGATCTATGTATGTGGGCCCCGAGATCCTGCTGTTCCTCCACACTGGCAAGAATTCTGTCTTCAAACCCAAATTTGAATGCTGAAGGTCAAATTTCAGCATTCAAATTTGACCTTCCAAAACGAATCACTTCACATTTATCGAGGTTGGACTCCACCTGCCACTTCACAGCCCAGCTCTGCATCTTATCAATGTCTTATTGTAGCCTGCAACAACCATTGACAGTATCTACACCACTGACCTTTGTGTCATCGGCAGACTTACAAACCCACCTTTCCACTTCTTCATCCAAGTCATTTATAAAAACTACAAAGAACAGAGGCCCAAGAACAGATTCCTGCGGGTCACCAGTGGTCACTGACCTCCAGGTGAAATACTTTCCATCCACTACCACTTGCTGTCGTCTTTTGGTTAGCCAATCCTGTATACAGACAGCCAAATTTCCCTGTATCCCAAATCTCCTGACTTTCTGAATGAGCCTACCATGAACCTAATCAAATGACGTACTGACATCCATATACACCACATCCAAAACGCGACCTTCATCAACTTGTCTCATCACATCCTCAAAGAATTCAGTAAGGGTTGTGAGGCATGACCTGCCCCTCTCAAAGCCATGCTGACTATCTCTAATCAAACTATGTTTTTCCCAAATGGTCATGAATCCTATCTCTCAGAATCCTTTCCAGTACCTTGCTTACCACAGATGTTAGACTGACTGGTCTGTAATTCCCAGTGATTTACCTGTTCCCTTGTTGAACAGAGTAACAACATTCGCCTCCCTCCAATCATCCAGTACAACTCCCGTGGAGAGTGAGGATGCAAAAATCATTGCCAGAGGCACAGCAATCTCATTCTGTACTTTCCGTAGTAACCTTGGATATATCTGGTCTGGCCCTGGGGTCTTGATGCTTCCCAGAATTTCCAGCACATCCTCTTTCTTAATATCAAACTGTTCAGGCCTATTAACCTGGCCCAGGGTGTTTTCACTATCATCAAGGTCCCTCTCTTGAGTGAATACTGAAGCAAAAAACTCATTTAAGACCTCCACTACCTCTTCAGACTCCAGGCACAAGTTCCTCCGCTATCTCTGATCAGCCCTACCCTCTCTCTGATCATCCTCTTATTCCCCACAAAAGCGTAGTACACCTTTGGGTTTTCCCTTATCCTTCCCACCAAGGCTTTCTCATGCTCCCTCCTAGCTCTCCTCAGTCTATTTTTGAGTTCTTTCCTAGCTACCCTGTAATCCTCTAAAGCTGTGCCAGATCCTTGTTTCCTCAACCTTGAGTAAACTTCCTTCTTCCTCTTGATGAGAAGCTCCTCTTCTAATTAGTTAAAAACCATGATAGTTTCACTTCTTTCATGTGTAAATCACAAAACCTTTTTTTTAAAAAGTTGCATTCTCATCTTAGCTGTAACAATGGGTGTTAGCTAGACACTGTTAGCTAGATATTGTCTAGCTAACACCCATTGTTACAGCTAAGCTGACAATGCAACTTTTAAAAAAAAGGTTTTGTGATTTACACGTGAAAGAAGTGAAACTATCATGGTATTCAAACAGATGAAAGACTCAACAGACAATCCAAGTATTTTTCAATGTATAATTTCAGTTACATCACACTGTCAATTTTTGCTATAAATTCTGTGCCTTAGATTTGTGCCCACCACAGTCACCTGATGAAGGAGCGTTTCTCCGAAAGCTAGTGTGTTTCCGATTAAACCTGTTGGACTATAATCTGGTGTTGTGTGATTTTTAACTTTTGTACACCCCACTCCAACACCGGCATCTCCAAATCATCTCTTCTAATTAGATTAGATTAGATTCCCTACAGTGTGGAAACAGGCCCTTTGGCCCAACCAGTCCACACCGACTCTCTGAAGAGTAACCCACCCAGACCCATTTCTCTCTGACTAATGCACCTAACACTATGGGCAATTTACCATGGCCAATTCACCTGACCTACGCATCTTTGGACTGTGGGAGGAAACCCACGCAGACACGGGGAGAATCTGCAAACTCCACACAGCCAGTCGCCCGAGGCCGCAATCAAACCTGGGACCCTGGTGCTGTGAGGCATCAATGCTAACCACTGAGCAACTGTTCTCTTGTCATCCAAGGCTCCTTCACCTTACCATTCCTTGCCTGTCTCAGTGAAACAAGGTTATCCAACACTCACAACAAGTGCTCCTAATACAGCCTCCATATTGCTTTTGTGCAATTCCTGTAGAACAATTGTTCCTAATTTATACTCCACAGGTCCTAACTAATTACAATATAATTTCCCCTCTTCCATTAAGTACCTTCCCATACTGTTAAAAATCACACAACACCAGGTTGTAGTCCAACAGGTTTATTTGGAAGCACTAGCTTTTGGAGCGCTGCTCCTTCATCAGGTGGTTGTGGAGAATAAGATTATAAAACAGAATTTATAGCAAACGTTTACAGTGTGATGTAACTGAAATGAACTCTTGAAAAAAACCTGGATTGTTTGTTAAGTCTCTCATCTTTTGGAATGCCTTGTTGGTTTCAGTTCTTTCATATGTAAATAGCAAAACTTTTTTTGGAAGTTACATTCACAATTGAATTTTAACAATTGGTGTCATGTGGCCCAGATAATGTATTGAAGGTGTTAGCTTCCCTGTGTGAAGGTGTTAGCTGTCGGTGCCACAATGGTCAGACTGATTCTAATATAAAAAACGGATTTACAGAATCTTACATGGATTCATGCAGGTTTTGAGCAAAGTAAAATGTAATTCTGCAAGTACAAATTCACCCCACAAACTTGTGTGCGTGTGTGTGTGTGTGTGTGTTGAGGGGAGGATGGGTTATGCGTATCTATGAGAGATTATGTGTATGTGTGTCAGTGTGAGTGTAAAGGGGCATAAGTTGAAGAGGGTGTGTAGTGCAATTGGGTCATCTATAGTGTGACATGAACTCAAGGTCCCGGTTGAGGCCATCCCCATGGGTACCAAACTTGACTATCAGCCTCTGCTCAGCCACTTTTCGTTGTTGCCTGTCCAAAGTCCACCTTGGAGGATGGTCACCCAAAGGTGCAAGGTCGAATGTCCCGGACCGCTGATCTGTTCTCCAACTGGGAGGGAACACTCCTGTCTGTTGATTGTTGTGCGGTGTCCATTCATCCATTGCCGTAGCCTCTGCTTGGTCTCACCAACGTACCATGTCTCAGGTCATCCTTGTCTGCAGTGCATGAGATAGACAACGTTGGCTGAGTCGCATGAATACCTGCCACGTACATGGTGGGAGGTGTCTCCACGTGTAATGGTGTTATCCGTGTCGACATTCTGACACGTCTTGTAGCGTCTACCGTGCTTCCAAATAAACCTGTTGGGATATAACCCAGTACTGTGTGATTTTTAACTTTGTACACCCCAGTTCAACACCGGCATCTCCACATCATGATTCCCATACTGACACTGGCCTGTTCGGTGCCAAGCACCAAATCTAATATGGCCTCCCCCCTCTAGTTGCCTATCTACTTATTGAGTCAGGAATCCTTCCTGGACACATCTGACAAAATCGTCTCCATTCAGACCATCTGCGCTAAGGACGTTCAAATTCATATTGAGAAAGTTGAAGTCACCCAGAATAATAACTCTGTTACATCTGGACCTTTCCAAGATCTGCTGTCCAGTCTGTTCTTCTATCTCTCTGCTGCTAATGATGGGTCTACAGAAAACACCCAATAAAGTGACTGCACCTTTCCTGTGTCTGACTTCAACCCACACTGACTCAGTAGACAAACCCTTCTCAACAACCTCCTTTTATGCAGCTGTAATGCAGTCTCCAATTAACAATGATCCTGCCCCTTCTCTTTTACCACCCATTGTTTTTAAATGATCTGAACCCTGGAACATCCAGCAATCATTCCTGCTTCTGTCAAAGCTATATGCCTGTTATGGCCACACCATAAGTAATGATCCATGTTCTAAGTTCATCACTCTTATTCATGATATCCTTGCAATGAAACAAACAACTTTAACTCATCCCTTTGCTTTATCAACTGTGTATCTTTCTGTCAGACTCTCTGCATTCCATATCTGCTTGTTCAACAACTAACCTTTCCTCTAATCTGTAGGTCTGGTTCCCATCCCCCGCCAAACTAATTTAAACCCTCCCGAAGTGCTCTAGCAAATCTCCCACCCAAGACATTGGTGCCCCTCCAGTCTAAGTGCAACCCGTCTTTTATGTACAGGTCCAACCTTCCCCAGAAGGTACCCCAATGATCTATGTATCTGAAGCCCTCCCTCCTGCACCAGCCCAGTAGCCACACGTTTAGCTGTACTCGCTCCCTGTTCCTCACCTCACTGGCACATGGCACCAGTTATAACCTTGAAATTACTACTCTGCTTGTCCTGCTTTTTAGCTTCCAACCTAATTCCCTGAAATCACTTTTTAGATCCTCATCTCTTTTTCTAGCTATGTCATTGATGCCAATGTCCTTGGTGCCTCATGGGAGCATGCACAGATTAGTGACAGCATGCGCATTGCTTGAACTGTTGGCTAAGAGTCAGAGAGTGCAGTGAAGGGCTGATTTGATTGCAGGAAGGAATTGCAGTCACTTTTCTTTGGATCACCACTGGGAGCACTGCTCTTTGTGCTATATATTAATGATGTGGAGGTGCTGGTGTTGGACTGGGGTAGACAAAGTCAGAAGTCACACGACACCAGGTTATAGTCCAACAGGTTGATTTGAAATCACGGGTTTTCTGAGTGCTGCTGCTTTGTCAGGTGATGTCCTCCAAAAGCTTGTAATTTCAAATAAACTTGTTGGACTGTCGCCTGATGTTGTATGATTTCTAACCTTCTCTACATATTAATGACATGGTCTTGGGTTTTCACAGTATCATTTACCAGTTGGCAGTTGACACAAAATTCAGAAATTTAGAAGGTGATGAGGGAAATAACAGCAGGCTTTGGGAGGACATTGAGAAACTAATAAAATGGGTGCACACATTGTAGGTAATATTTAATGTAGAGAAATATGAAATAATAAATTTTGGTCAGAAAGATGAAGGGAAACAATATGAGTAAAGGTCAGAATTTTAAAAATTTGTGCAGAGATCAAAAGACCTGAGAGTGTACACCTTTTTTTGAAGGTGACAATACAATCAGAGATGGCTGTTTTTAAAAAAAAGACGCAATCCTGTATTCCCCTCATTCCCTCACTCCCACCACACTCCCTCACTAGCCCCCCCTGCCTCCTTCCCCTCTTTTCCCCACTGTCCCTGACTCCCCTTGGTCTCCCTCCCCTGCTTTCTCCCACTTCACCCTCACTGACCCCACTCTTCCTCAAAACCCTTTCTCCGTGCTGACTCCAGTGCCCACTGGTCTCCCTCATTGCTCTCCCTAGTTTTCCTTACTCTCCCTGCTTTCCCTCACTGCCCTGCTCTCACCGGCTCTCTGCTATCCCTCACTGCCTCAAGCTCTCTCTCCCTGCCTCAAGCTCTCTCTCCCCTTGCTGTCCCATCACTCTTCCCTCCCCTGCTTTCCCCTCGCTCCTCCT
>NC_057725.1:68437153-68448171 GCF_004010195.1 Chiloscyllium plagiosum | reverse complement strand
CCCCCCCACCTCAGCTTTCACCTCCCCAGCTGTCACCCTCCCAGCTCTCTTACCTCCACTTACCTCCCACTGCCCTCTTATCCCTTCGCGCTCTGTCCTATCCCCCCTGTCACGGGAGAAGTGGAATCCTGGGGGATGACTGGGCGTTAGGGAGAAAGTGGAAGGTGACCTCTCTCTGTTTCTCGTCCCCTCTTTCCTTGTTGCCTGCACTTTCAACGAGATTTTTTTATATTGTTGATGGGGAATGTTTCTTTACTCCTCCTGACTGCAGGCTTCCATTCTGGAGATTACAGAAAGCTGCTGATATCATTGCAAAACTCGAGCACAATGCCAGATCATTGTCCAACAAACTGAAGCAGCATCAGCTGGGAGATGGAGTCCTCGATCTCACTGAGCAATACACACAGCTGTTACTTGCAGAGGTATGAGAGTGTTCCCAGCAGACCCAGGCCCCGGGTGAGCTTCCCCAGTTGGTTCCTTCCAGACAGGATATCCCAAATCATTTAGCTCAGCTAAGGAGGGATGAACTAGTTCACCTTCATTATTTGTCCACTTCTCAATTGGTCATTACAAGTTTAATTCCTATGGATCCCTTTCTCCCAGACTCAAATAGAATCATTTTTAATAGTAATCAATTTAACCAGACTTTTTGACTTCTCAGAAGAGTGAATTTATTAATGACTAAATATTGGAAGTAGTAATGCAACAAACATACAATGAAGTTGATTTCCAAAAAAAAAAGCTAAAAGCTCTATGGTTCAGTCTCTGGGTCCTTTGTGAATAGGAGAAGGAAGAACGTTTCTGCTGTTAGTGGTTTTTACCAGTAATCTTGACATTGGTAATTACACCACTGATTTCAAGATTCTCGGTTTTGCATTTCGTTGAAAATCTTTATATTGATTCCTTTCTAAGAGTGGCTGGCTGCTGGCATTTAGAGTGAGTGGTTGTCCTTTTCCTTTCTTTACCTGTGTTGCAATCCTGTTTAATGGCTGATTTCAAAACTGTTACTGTAATAGTAGACTTCAATGTTAAGGCACAAACATATACGAACTGTAGGATAGAAACTCATGTTTAACCCCAGACCCTACATATACCTGAAAGGGAAAAATGGAGGTTTGTCTCACCCAGATGACTATCTTTTCTTCCATCATTTTTGCAGACTCAAATGCTCATGGGAGATTACGTTTCAGTTTGTAGTATATTTCTCTTTTACGTTCATCCCTTTGAAACTTCCTTGATACTGTTATCAGTTTTTGGACACATTGTTTGTGTTAAAAACATTTTACCCAAGTGGCCTTGTCAGTAAGATTGACATGGGGACACAGAATTTGAATTTAACTTGATTTTATTCACAATATATTCCTTACTAAAATCACCATGTGAGCATTTTCCAAATTCCCACAATATTTACTCTCTATCTAGCTCCATCTGTCTGAGAAAGGATATTACCTGCAGCAAACCCCGTCTTTGAGCTGGGCCATTGGAGTCTTCTTCCTCTCTGACATAGGGCTGGCTTTCTTCCACGAAGGTAGGTCTCACTGGTCAGGGCGGATCTTCTGGGTCTTCTTGGGTTGCTGCACGTTCTTCTTGCTGTGACTCTTCATTGATGGGATGGCTTCCATGTGTGTTTTATCTCCCTTGACCCAGACCTTCCAGAATGTTCTAAGCTTTTGGCCAATGGGGTCATGCGTGGGGTTTTAAGCATCCAATGGGGTAGTGCCAGCACTCTTCACTGTTGCCATGCTGGGGAGGTGTAAAGTGCACATCTTCAGGCACTGGCTGGAAGTCAAGGTGCCAGAAAGTCTAATCGATTCTTCTCCAATACATAACCCTTGGGCTGGTTATAACTGGTTCCCCTTGAACCTTTGTGACCTCTTTGACCTTGGTTTCCATTGTCCTCTGTAGCCAATAGCTGCTAGTTGCTTTTTAATTTGGCTTGTCCACTTTTCTGTCAGTCCTGATTTCTCTAGCTGTGTGTTAATTTAGAATGTACAATTTTGGGCTCATGGTTGTTTGACCGTCGTCCCTCCTGTTGATCCCTTGAAGCATCTATGAAAATAGAATCACAAGCTCAAACCACGGTCTCATGTAGGCATGTAGAAGGTCTCAGAGCATCTGGGTTTGACATTGTACATAGACAATAGTACCCGATAAAATAAATTTTTTCCTTCTGCACATCAATAAGCTTAAAAGTACTATGTTGAAACAACTTAATACATAAAATAAGAATTAGCCACTTTACATATATTGGTTTGCCATCTTTGGTAATTAGCAGCATTCGTTAGTGTAAAGTTGAAACCGCACAACAATTTGCATCGTCCATTCACGACAGAGTCTGGATTAATTAGTTTTTTGGTTCCTGGTGTTGGATCATAGATTAGTGTCTGGATTTGTCCTCCTTTCAGCAGATGAAGTTAACAGTGAGGATGGTGTGGTAGATCAATGTAAACAGGATGAACAACACAACCAGCGCAACAGGGCACATACGCACGGGTATATCTGCGTGTTTAAGCACTACTCCCAGCAGTCATCCCACGAATTAGTCACTGATTTCCCTGATACCCTTTTGAATTTGTTGTCTGCCGATTAACAGTAATAACAACATTTTGTGCATTTGCCATTTCATCCGGACCTGCTGTAATTTTTCTGTTCAGGGTTCAATGCCAGTGTCATACTTCTCCCAATAATCTGCTAAGGTTTGTCACTGACATTGACAAAGTTCTGACTCCTGCTGTGGATGCCTGTGACTCATTTAGGCCTAGCCTGGCTGGGATGTGTGGCCTAATACAAGTGGTGGTTTTGGATATTACATCTAAAGGTCATGTAATGATAGTATTTTCAGAAAGTTCTGATGCAGTATTCTCCCTTCCCCCATATGCTACCCTGATGATGCCTGTGTTCAGGCTCTGGACTTCCAACAGTACAATTTAAAGCAGCATTTGCCTGTAAACTACACAAGGCATGTTCATTTGAATATACAATATTTGCACAACTTCTTTTGTCTGCTGACATTTATCCAAGAGTGATACATAGAAGCATTCCGTCTTTCTCAACAGCTGGCAAAAGGGTGCCATTATATTCTAACCATGCTCCCCCTTTGGATGATGCTGACATTTTGTCTTTTCCCATTTCTGACCACCAACACAATCCCTTAAGTCTGACAATTGTAGCTTGATGACTATGAACATCGTGGCATTGATTTTTGGTTCTGCACCAGTATCACATACTGTCCACCTTTGAGAACCAGACCGTCCTTAGCACTTACCTTCTTCTCCTGCTTGCTATTCAAGGTGGATATCGTTCTCTCCTGTACTTGCTTTAACTTGCTGCTCTGAGGCCGGACCCGATCCTCAGCCTGGCTCACAACAATGGCATCTATTTGATCCAGAATGGGGACTGCCATGGATCTCCTTCATGGACTCCTTGCTTAGATATTTTATCTGCGAGGAGAAAGTGAGGACTGCAGATGTGGACCTGATGAGGGAGTCACGGAGGGAGTGGTCTTTTCGGAACGCTGATAGGGAAGGGGAGGGAAATATATCCCTGGTGGTGGGGTCCGTTTGGAGGTGGCGGAAATGACGGCGGATGATCCGCTGTACATGGAGGTTGGTGTCGGGACACCACCCACGCCCTCCACCTTCTCCATGATTTTCGTTTCCCCGGTCCCCAACGCCTTATCTTCACCATGGACATCCAGTCCCTGTACACCTCCATCCACCATCACAAAGGACTCAAAGCCCTCCGCTTCTTCCTTTCCCGCCGTACCAACCAGTACCCTTCCACTGACACCCTCCTTCGACTGACTGTGAGGCAGCAGTGCCAACCACTGAGCCACTGTGCCACCCAATCTCAGACCGAACAGAACCTCTGACACTCCTGTTTATTTTTTTGATTTTTTTTAAAATTTTTTTTCTTCCCACACTACCACACTCCTGTTTATATCTGTCAGGCAGTGCTCCCTGATTGGACCAGATTACTGGTCCCAATCTGAGGGCTCATTTTCTATGAAGTCCACCTGGCCTTTATTCCAATCACTACAGAACTCTTATTACCTGGTGGATAATGTTCAGCATTGTGGGTTGGGGTAAGCCCTGATACCTAGTAAAACCTTGTTATCTGTCCAGTTGATGCCTCCTTATTAAAAAATGCAGATGAAGATGTTTATCCATAGCTGACTGCCTGAAAGGGCAGGACAAGGGGAAAGGGGTGGTGTTGGTGGGCAGTGTTGGTGATGGGGGATTCTTATAGCTTTGGAAGCATCCACCCCTAATCCAGTCCATAGAATCCATACAATCCATATAGTGTGGAAATGGGCCCTTCAGCCAAACAAGTCCGCACCGACCCTCCAAAGCGTATCCCACCCAAACTCATTCCCCCTGCAGTGCAATTCCTTTTTAATAATGTGCTGAAAATGTGTTCCTGGAAAAGCGCAGCAGGTCAGGCAGCTTCCAAGGAACAGGAGAATCGACGTTTCGGGCATAAGCCCTTCTTCAGGAATGAGGGAAGTGTGTCCAGCAGGCTAAGATAAAAGGTAGGGAGGAGGGACTTGGGGGAGGGGCTTTGGAAATGCGATAGGTGGAGGGAGGTCAAGGTGAGGGTGATAGGCCGGAGTGGGGTGGGGGCGGAGAGGTCAGGAAGATGATTGCAGGTTAGGAAGGCGGTGCTGAGTTCAATGGATTTGACTGAGACAAGGTGGGGGGAGGGGAAATGAGGAAACTGGAGAAGTCTGAGTTCAATTCAGTTTCCTCATTTCCCCTCCCCCCACCTTGTCTCAGTCAAATCCCTCGAACTCAGCACCGCCTTCCTAATCTGCAATCTTCTTCCTGACCTCTCCGCTCCCACCCCACTCCGGCCTATCACCCTCACCTTGACCTCCTTCCACCTATCGCATTTCCAATGCCCTTCCCCCAAGTCCCTCCTCCCTACCTTTTATCTTAGCCTGCTGGACACACTTTCCTCATTCCTGAAGAAGGGCTTATGCCCGAAACGTCGATTCTCCTGTTCCTTGGATGCTGCCTGACCTGCTGCGCTTTTCCAGCAACACATTTTCAGCTCTAGATATTTTATCTGCCCGTATGTTCCCTTTTGGGGAAGTTAGGTGGTGGGCTCCAATATTAATTCATGACCTTGGGCAGGTTGGAGCATATGATTGAGCAGTGGTACAGATGGAGATGTTTCCCCATCTGCCAAGACAAACCCTCTATCTTCCTCCAGTGGCAGGAAGTCCGTCAAGTCATTTTAGACATACACGCTGTCTCAGTGTATGTCTGCTGGAATGTTTTTCAGGATGGCTGACCAAATAAGTTTCAGCTGCTAGTTTGGCAGCCTTAGCTCTCGTTTTGTTGGGGAGCTTCTACAGCAACTCTCTTTGGGATTGGCCTCTTTGGTTCTCTGACTGACAGAACTGTTCTGTGGAAGGGTCACTCGACTGAACATTAGCTCTGATTTCTGATCACAGATCCTGCCAGACCTGCTGAGCTTTTCTAGCAATTTCTATTTTTGTCAGATTTACAGCACCGGCAGTTCTTTTCAGTTTTTATTTGATTACTCAGTGGAACTATTCTGTCTTGACCTCCATGTGACCAGTACTTTCATTTCCAAACTTTTTACAGTTTTATTTTCCTCTCTGAATCTCCCAGCGAAGGCCCTTCTCCAGAGGGGAAATAAAAGTAAAAGAGAAACAGTAATGGTTCAGAATGAGGATATTGGTCACCTAGAAGCTCTTGAGGCATACAAGATATACAAGGCCAGTATCCACATAGGTGTCCATGTGTCGGACCCCAGAAAGGAAAACTAGTAAAACATGTGAATGACACAACCCATTCTGTACACCTCAAAATGGGGCTCCACAACATTAATTTCCAAGTATTACTTTTTCTGCACTCCGGGCCTCTCTGTGAGGTTAACTGTCTTTGATTCACCATCCCTCCAGTGCTTTGGAAAAATAACTGGATTTTTGTACAGCCAGGTTGTAGTGAGAATAAGTGGGTGGTGAGGGAAATGAAATGGTCAGACATTGAGAGCTGACCGGTTGTGGCAGACGTGCGATCTCGATTAGCATTAATGGTGGTTGGGAGGCAGTAACCGTGCTCTAGGAACAGCTGGACTCAGGATCAACAGAAGGTCAAAGAGAAGGCCTCAACTGTAAACATACTGAATGCTGAGGCCAGGGATTTTCACACATCTCTAATCCTTAGAACAGATGCTCTCACTCATTAGCATTTGGTCTGTGCAGCCACGCCTACAAGTGGCTGTTTGGAGCCATGAACCAGCTGGGAGCTGATACATACAGCCTCTGGGCTTTTCACAAGATTGGCTCCCTGCCCAAGTCCATTCCTGATCAAGGTTTCAAATGGCTTGGGGAATGCATCGCCTGCTGGCTGATGTAGTGAATTCTCTGAATGTTTCTAACACTGCTTGGCTCCTTCCCCATCCTCCAACCTACCTGTTGTCATTGTTCTAGCTGCTCAATGTGCCGCCTCAGCAGAGCCCACGCTTGGAGTGCAGGGAGGCCAAGGGCAGATTATGAGTGTGTGTGTGTGGGCCCTTGCCAGTCAGAGAACTATCAGACCAAGGCCCCCAGTGGTACAGTCTGCCCTGCTGAGTTGAATAGGACTAGACAGGGCAGAGCACAGCAGTTCAGGCAGCATCTGAGGAGAAGCAAAATCGACGTTATTGCCCGAAACGTCGATTTTGCTGCTCCTCAGATGCTGCCTGAACTGCTTGCTCTTCCAGCACCACTAATCCAAAATCTGGTTTCCAGCATCTGCAGTTATTGTTTTTACCTCGACAGGGCAGGCAGACCCAGTTATAGGATAGGAGAAAGTGAGGACTGCAGATGCTGGAGATCAGAGCTGAAAATGTGTTGCTGGAAAAGCGCAGCAGATCAGGCAGCATCCAAGGAGCAGGAGAACCGACGTTTCAGGCATAAGCCGGGCTCATGCCCGAAATGTCGATTCTCCTGTTCCTTGGATGCTGCCTGACCTGCTGCGCTTTTCCAGCAACACATTTTCACCAGTTATAGGATAACCTGATTCTCAGAAGTCGGAGCTCCCAACCAAAGAAATGCCTTGGGAAGGTAAGGTTATGTGATGATGCACATATTGAACTACAAATGGCAGAAGTTTGCAGCTAGGGCAGTTGAAGGTCAGAGATCATGTGGTAACCTCTCTGTCCAGTCAGAATTGATAAGCCAAAAGGCACTAATTATTGAAATCAGCATTAGAAGCCACAGCCTATTGTTTCAATGCTGGTTCTGCCTCATTCCTGACAAAAACTAAACCAGGCCCTTGTTTCTCATGATTTGGAAGTGCCGGTGTTGGACTGGGGTGGACAAAAATAACACAACACCAGGTTATAGTCCAACAGGTTTATTTGGAGGCACGAGTTTTCGAAGCACTGCTTCTTCATCAAGTGGTTGTGGACCAGAATCATACAACACAGAATTTATAGCGACAGGATTGCAGTGTCATTGGAATGTGATATTAAACAAATTTAGCTTGAGTCTTTCATCTTTTAGACTGGTCATGTTAGTCTTGGTTCTTTCATATGTAAATCCCAGAACATTTTTTAAGTTACATTCTCAAGATAGCTTGTAGCAATAGGTGCCATCTCAGCTCAGATAATGCATTGAAGGTGTGAAGGTAAAGTCTGTTTGTGTCCCAATCTTGGGTCAGACTGATTCTATTTCTAAAGTGAGATTTACAGAATTTTACATGGATTTATGCCATTTTTGAGCAAAATAAAATGTAATGTGACTTCTGATTTTCATAGAGCCAGTGATACTACTCGTTGTTCCTGTTTGTGTTGTTCAGCTTTTCTTTCATGGACTACAGTTGCTGTCCCAGAACTTGCTTATCCTGATGCATAAAGGCCAAGTTTTGTTCCAAATTAGCCACTTGCTGATCTCGTTCCACAAACTATTTTCAGTAGTTCACATTGTTTTAATGCTTGCAGTTTTATTTCTTAAAAGTCACCAGCTCACATCTTGAACCTTCTGTTTTTGTACCCTGGATTCTTCCAATTCTGTCAGTCTTTTAACCTTCTGTTGGTCTAGTATATTTCTTCCTTCATAACCTGTTCTAATGACCAGGTCTTCAGTGCTTTTTTCCCTTTGTTTTTTTCTTGTCTTCCACATACTGCTTTAGTAGTTGCTTGGCATTGTTTGTCCTTCTTCAGTTCTTTCATTTGAGCATCATTGTTAGTATTTATTTCTGAAAGGATTCTCTTGAGTGATTTGTAGCTTCTTGGATTGTGTGCTGCTCATAATCTATTTTTGCAAATCTGGCATTTTCTCCAGCATTCCTTTGAATTCAAGCCAGCATTTCTGTAGATGTTCCTGCTGAGTCTGATCTATTTTACAAGCAAACTGCTTAAGAGCTCCCTTTAAACTAGCAATCTTTTCACTGGATAGCAAACTTACCGTTTTCAGAATACAGAACATACTGTTCACCCTGCTTCCTTTCTTTCTCTTTCAGCTCTTCATTCATCTTTGTGAGCTGAGCAGAGTTATCACATAAAGATTTCATTATCTGAATTGAATTGAATTGAATTTATTGTCACGGGTACCAAGGCACAGTGAAAAGCTTTGTCTTGCGAGCAATACAGGCAGATCACAGAGTTAAGTAGCATAGATAAGTAACTAATAGGTAAACAGCAGCAAAAACAAAACACAAGTACAGGCGAATGTTAAGAGTTTGTGAGTCCATTCAATATTCTAACAATAGTAGGGTAGAAATATTTCGAAACCGGCTGGTGCATGTGTTCAGGCTTCTGTACCTTCCCCCCAATGGTAGAGGTTGTAGAAAAACATTGCCAGGGTGGGATGGATCTTTGAGAATGCTGGCGGCCTTTCCTTGACAGTGGGCCTGGTAGATGGATTCTATAGATGGGAGGTTGGCCTTTGTGATTGTCTGAGCCGAGTTCACCACTCTCTGTAACCGTCTCCGATCTTGAATGGTACAGTTGCCATATCAGATAGTGATACATCCTGACAGAATGCTCTAGATGGCACACCTATAAAAGTTGGCAAGGGTATTCACCATCATGCCAAATTTCCTCAGCTGCCTGAGGAAGAAGAGACATTGTTGGGCCTTTGTAACCAGTGCGCCCACATGAATAATCCAAGAAAGCTTGCTGTGGATGACCACTCCCAGGAGCTTGACACTCTCCACTCGTTTCACCTCTGTGCTGTTAATGTGTAGGGGGGGGCATGAGTAACATCCTGGTGAAAGTCAATAATGAGTTCCTTGGTTTTGCTGGCATTGAAAGCTAGGTTGTTCTCAGTGCACCATTTTTCCAGGTCTTCCACCCACCGTCTGTAGTCTGTTTCGTTGCCATCTGCGAACTTGTAAATAGCATTGGTCTGGCATTTGGCGACACAGTCATGGGTATACAGTGAGTACAGTAGGGGGCTGAATATGCACCCCTGGCGGGGGGGGGAATCCAGTGTTGAGTGTTGGTGAGGATGAAATATTGTCCCCAATCTTCACTGATTGTGGCCTGTGGGTCTGGAAACTGAGGATCCAGTTGCAGAGAGTAGGGCTTAGTCCGAGATCACTAAGCTCAGTAATCAGTCTCGAGGGAATATTAGTGTTGAAGGCTGAACTGTAGTCAATGAGTAGGATTCTTACGTAGCTGTTCTTGGTATCAAGGTGTTCTAGGGAGGAGTGAAGGGCAAATGATATGACATCTGATATGGATCTGTTGGTCCGATAGACAAATTGGAGTTGGTCAAGAGTAGTGCGGGAGGCTGGAGTCTCTCAGGTTTGGATTTAACCTGAGCTAGCTGTTCAGCTTTTTTCTTCCTGAACTTTCATTTGTCTCTCCCCAGCAGAAAGCTGAGATTTTAGCTCCACTAATTCAAAAAAAAGAACTGTTCCATTCTTTACTAATATTTAATTCTGCTAATGTTTCCTGAACAGCCTGCTACAGTTTCTGTTGTTTCTCTGGTCTCTGATAGATTGCTTCGATTGTGACTTGTACAAGGTCACGGTATGCTGATATATGTGTAGTCACTGTTCCAGTACTGGCAACAGTAAAATATCTACAAATCTAGGTGGATTGATTGTACTTGCACTCCAGTACTACAGATCCTGCATGTGGAATTTATGAACCATTGTATCCTGAAAGATGTATATTTGTTGGTTTTATCATAAATTCCCATGTCTATGGATACAGGCTTATTTCTTGAAATTTACAAAGTTAGTGTATTGGCAACTGCCTCATGTCAATCTTAACTAATAATGAACAGTCACCAGTTTTCTGAGGAAAAATTGTTATAATTTTTGCAAATGCTTTGTATGATGTGATGACATTGATATTTTTCACAAAATTGACTGTGTAAAATATGTGTTCAACAACGTTTACTGTGTATATTGTTTTATGCTGGTTGGTCAATCACTTCATATACATGCCTGTGGGAGGATACTAGATTAACTTTATTGTGGTTTGAAGATGCTCCTTGTGTAAGGGCTACATGTATTTTTATTGAAAAATATGATCTGGAAAATGGAATTTTGGACAGCTGTATTACAGCAAGTCAATTTCTGACTAAGTGAAGATCAAACCTAGAACTGCGAAATGTTCACTTATTGGTTTCACAATGTCATTTAACTTTTGATGAAGCTGGATTTGATGTTTTTGAGAGATATGCGGGCAGCTGGGTGAAAACAAACTGCCCAACAACAGCTTTTGGAGTTCAGTTGCTGTTTGTCAGAGAACTAAGAGAAGGAGAGTTGTACGAGACCTGTCTGTCTATCTCCCTTTTGCAAGTGGGAAATCTGCCACTCAGCAACCCTGAAAAGAAAAACTTGTAGTTCTAATATAAGCCTAGGTCCAACTGATTGGCTACTGAATTGAGATTACTGCTCTTGATACAGTATGAGATCATTGTCAAAATCCAAAAGAGCTGTGAGAAAGGTACCTAATTTTCTTTTTCTCTTTCTCTCTCCCTCAGTCTCTCTCTCTCTCTCTCTCTCTCTCTTTCTTTCCCTCTCTTTCTCTCTCTCTCTCTCTCT